>NW_026294679.1:3770000-3985287 GCF_026119805.1 Tympanuchus pallidicinctus
GCAAATCCCAGCAATACTGTAATTTACCACAGAGCTCTCCGTGAAGCAGTCACAAATTAGCTGTACTAATGGCGTCTAACTGGTTTGATGCTGATGAAGCAACAGCAAGACCCAGCAGTGGTGTGATCAGCTGCAAGCAATGCTGGTTTTGTGGGGCTCTTCAGAATGATGGGATTTCACAGTCCTTGCGTGGCTTTTTGTCTCCATTTCTGTCACTGACAATTTTCCATTCTTCTCAGTTTTTTCCTTTTTTTTCAATGAGCTCCTATAAAGAACTCTGTTTTGCTTGGGTTTGCGTGCAGGGGGAAGCCTCTTATTTAAAAGCAGACACCCTGGGGCACTGCTTGGTGTCATTTTATTTTATTTTTTCTTTATTTTGCTTATCGAGGCTTCTATACTCTGAAAGATTGTTATGTGAAAGCTTTTAGATTCAGCACAACTCATCTTAACAACCCTTAGGGTCTGGCATTTTGCATATACTCTCCAGGTATTCATCATCCCTAGGAGCAAACTGCAGAGGAATTTAGGACTAAAAACTAGGTCATTTCAGTGATGTATGCAAAAATTTTAGGCTGATGAGTGCAATTTCAGTGCCTAATTTCTTCTAATACTTGAAGTGGTTTGGAAGGACTGACAGCTCTTCTTTTAGAAGTGTTATTGTGGGTGATCCGATGGACAATTAGAATAAAAGTTTTAACTGCTTGGGGTTGGTTTTTTTTCCAGCTTATATGAAAATAACAAAGAAAAAGAGCATGCACTGCTGCTGTCCTATGGTGTGTCGCTGATATTCTACCTTACATCAAAGGACACTTTTAAAAGGCCATTTAGCACATCTGATAAGTTAAGCTGAATGAATGTCTGTATCAAGAAACCCAGCCAACACCAATCTTGTATACAAACTGCCATAAACCTGCTCCTGCTTATAACGTGCATTAGAAAAAAACCTCCTTCCACACTGAGAAGAGCAATTGCCTCTTGTTGACATAAATCATGAGAGAACCTGGTGAAACTTACAGCATAGGTATGAAACAGAACTGAGATCAGCATCTTCATAACAGGTCATTGCCAAGAAGTGGTGTTAGGAAAACTCTGCCTTGCATGCAGTATTTCATGCTCTGCTATAATATGATAAAGCAGAACAAAGGACAAGTGTTTTGTGCCATCAAAAAAGATAACTGGCACAATCAAAATGCATGCATGCAGTATAAATATATGATGTACTGAGTAGGAATACCATTTTTTTTTTTTTTTTTTTACTTGCTAGTTTCTACCTGTGGCTGAAAACGTGCTCAGCATGAGGTAGGGGGAAACCTGGACAGAAAGGCAGAGACCCAGATTGATCCAGACAGGTTCCAGAACAGAAACTGGAGGGACGAATGGTAATTGCAAGTGGTAAATCCCCTGCCTGCCTGTTGCTCCAGCTGCCCTTTAGGTGACAAGTCACTGCAGGGAGGAGATATAACTACTGGCAGTGTTTGGCCCCTGGGGAGCAACTTGTGGAAACTGGAAAATGTCAACGAGCGCGATGGATCTGTTAACCCTGCTGTGGGTGGGAGGACTGCTAATCTCTGATGGAAAGCAGGGAACCTCTTAGCTAAAGATTTTGAAGGTTTGCTGAAGGTCCTTCTGTCAGACCCAGAGCCTTCCCTCTGTGATGTGACCCTGCTGGCATGGGGCAGATCCAGCCCCCGGCCTGGATCACACCTGAGCTCTGCATTCAGCTGCTAGTATTGGCATGGAAAAGCCCTTTCTGACAGTGTGGAAATAGGTATGTTTCACTCAGTGCATCAGTTCCCAGGTGCGCTCAGCTCAAGCTCAGTGCTTCATTAGCAATACCCCAGCTAGAGCTAAGCACTGTTATCCTTGCCCATCCCTGAGTACCACCCCTGGAGCACTGTTCTGCACACTTTACGGCAAAGCACCCAACATCTACAAGTCTGCAGTGGGAAGAGCTCTGAAAAAGTCAAGGGAATGGAGCAGGAAGTTTGGAGGAGTGCATTAGTCAGCTCCACGGTAGGTTGCATTGCTTTAAATCCAGGGTGGAAACTTCAGCACAAGGCTGATTTTGTTCTCAAGCTGCTCTTATTTGCAAATATTTTACGCAGGCAGGCTACTATTTTAAAGCTTTCCATAATAACTTCATCATACATGCTACGGAAGAGTGAGATGGCCCAAAGATGCAGTGAATCATTTCATCTTAGCAGCAAGCAGTGCGAAGTCTGTACAACAGTGTGGAGTATTACAACGCTGCTGTCTATCATGGGCTTGATCCAGGACGAGATCTTTTGGGAAATCATGCTAACAGTGAGGAAGCTGCCGAGTTAGATGAAGGGCTTATTTCTGGCTTCCGTGAAGAGCTCAGGGAATCAGAAACAAATCCTGCTGAAATGGATTTGGTGTGTCTTAAGCCCCAGCACAATTCCCAGCGTAGGCAAAGAGAGTGATGATAGATTTCTACGCTTGAGACGTGCGTACAGATTGAGGTTGGTCTCACTGCAGTTCCACTGAGAAACCCCACCGCACTGAGCTCTGTGGGCATCGCTGCTGATGCTGATAATCCACAGGTGGTCCTCAGCTTCACGTCATGCAGAAAGAGCACTTCTGGATGGAAAGGATGTTGGAGATAGCACCATCTCTCCTTCACTCAGCCCCTTAGTTGGGGAGATTAATATCGCAAAGATTATGAAAGCCTCTCTTGGGGCTGCTGGCAGTGGTGTGGGGCATGTGGAAGGGCAGCAGAGCCCCACAGGGCATAGAATGTAGACAGCCACAAGGGCCTGCAACAGCACATTTTGGGCACCGGCTTTGCTGCCGTAGTTGAAAATTGTACTGATGAAAAAAAAAAAACGGTGATCTTTTGCAAGGAGCAGCCTCTTGCTGAGTTACCAAGGAAATGCCAACACCCTGGGAATCAGTGTGGCAGCGAGGCATCGCAGTGTGACACTCACGGTCCCTTTCGACAGCAGCTGCTGATGTGCAGGGAAGAAAATAGCAGCAGCCTTGGCACCCCGCTGCCATGCTCTGCCCTCCCAGCCTTGCTGGCTGCTCAAGGAGGCCACAGAGATGCAGGGTTATTTCCATTTCTTTGAGCAGCTATCGAATGAGTCGGGTTTACCGTGCTGAGGAAGACCATAAATAAAACCGAGAAGAAACTGAAACCAACCAAAGTGGGAATACAACCCGTACAAAAGCACACATATGTTTTGTAAATCCATTGCAGTGTTGAAGTTTATGGCAGCGTGGCAATGCTGTCAGATCTTTAAGAATATGCTATGCCAGCTGTTTCGGGACCATATCCCAGCATTATTATTTAATAAGCTCCACCAGCCTGAGTACAGAAATAAATAAACCACTAGGTTAAGTGCAAAAACAATTGCACTAAAAGGATGTGCTCTACTTACTCTGCTCAGGTATCGCTAGTAATAGAAGTATCCTAAAATGACTCAGACTGTAACGGAAGGGCTGAATGCCTGAGTGCACAGCACAGAGGAAAATGCAGTCCTACAGACACTGAAATCATGTCCCTTCACATTAGCTTAGATAAATAAGCAAATGCCACGTATCCCGGGTACGTCCAGCCCAAGCAGCAGGGTTGTAATGGTAATCTCTGCTCCTGTTTGCCTGACTGTATTTGAGAAGGCAGGATCCCCTTGGAAAAATAACCTCCGTGCACAACAGGCACAATATTTATTCATCAGAAAATGTGTGTTTAACAAGCTCTGCTGGCTGCTCTCTGCTCTGGCAGCTACAGGAAAACCTCTCTATGCCTTGAGCTCTGCTTCCCCAGTGGTCTGGGGATGCCATCCGCTCCTTCGCCTCTGCTGGCTGTTTTCCACTTATTTGCTTACTCTTTTCCATCCCAGTTGGCTCTGCATAGCCTGGAGGGAGTGAACTAGATTCTCTTTCTGGGGCATCATCAAAGGAAATGTTTACCGAATTGCAGGCAGTCGCATCTCTGTAAATCTGGTAGCGACACATGGGGAGAGGGCAGCAGCCCACAGAGATGTTATGTTTCCTGCTAGCACAGGAAGGAAATCATAAAGTACGCCCACCCCAAGGCCAGGATGGGCAGCACTCGAAGCTTGCCATTAAACAACCCTTTCTGTCTGCTTGGCAAACAAAAGCATTTAAGCTAAGACCACTGGGAATTAATTATCTCAATATATCCTTTAAACAATGCTTTGAAACAGTCTTCTGAAACAATCTTCCACCTTCCTCCATCAGCTGCAAATTACCAACAGCCGCCATACTAAATAGAAGTTTGTAGCTCCTCGGATCAAACGTGTCAGCCAGAATATTAACATAATCAAATTAACATGCATTTAGCATGCGTATTTCTTGAGGCAGAAGTGTTTTTTCCTGTTCCATAAGGCACCAAATTCACTCCCAGCCATTAGTCTGTACTGACAGAAATAAAACTTTCTTTCACATCTAGCTCCTTGACTTGCAAGTGCAGTTTTCCAGACAAACTCTCATTTTGAGGTGTCACGCATAGCAACAGTGCACTCAAATGTCACACTGTGCAATGGCAGGCTGCATCAGTGTGCAACCACTTCCTCTTTCCTTCCACCGCATCGAAGTGATTTCTTACATATGCACTCATCAGATTTAATCAGAATTTTAATGACTTTGCCTTTGTAAAATTCTTGGTTCTTTCCTCTGTCTCTGACCAGACAGATCCCGTGCTGGCTCTCACCAATCTGCCCCAAAAATACCACCAGTCTTCTCATCAGCAAACACTGGTTTGTTCTTCAAGTAAACCCTCTAACAGGTAAGGCATCAAGACTTGACACATAGTTTACTGAAGCTCTGAGGTTGTGGATGCCCCATCCCTGGAAGCATTCAAGGCCAGGCTGGATGTGGCTCTGGGCAGCCTGGTCTGGTGGTTGGCAATTCTGCGCATAGCAGGGGGCTGAAACTAGATGGTCATTGTGGTCCTTTTCAATCCAGGCCATTCTATGATTCTACAATTCTACAATTCTATAATTCTACAATTTTACTGGAATCAATTGCGTTAGCCAGCGGATCACAGTTGACCACACTGCTGAGGATTAATGCAGAGAGGCACAAAGAGCTACATTAATTGCATGATTTATGGACACCCTCATGCTGTGAAGCTGCAGGACAGTCTCTTTGGAGATGACTCTATACTATTGATGTACTTGCAGATTTTTTTTTCTATGTTCCTATCGTATCATCCTTTTTCATTTCATATCCTGTTTCTTATTTTATGTCCTCACTTTTCTGACTATCTTACATACTTATCCTATATCGTCTCCAATAACATTACGTAGTTTCCACTTCCTTAATCTCTATTCTTACGCTAAAAGTGTATGAAAAGCTAATTATTCACCTAAGCTCATCATTTATTGCTCTTTTCTGTATCTTCCCTCTACAATGGGACAGTTTGCACTTATGCCCTTAATATCATCTCCTTAAGATACCACCAGAATCCTTCATTCATTTTTTCCCCTTCAGAAGGGTCTTGGAGCATTGCTTATCTATTCTGAGTTTATTACCATCTGCCTTCCTAAAACAGATTATATTTGTTCCATTATTCTTCCTTGCCACCAGGCCTGTGGAATCTGTCAATACATGGTGATTCACAGCAGATTACTTTCAGCTTGTTTCTCTCAACTAATTCTTTTCTCCTGCCAGGATCACAGAATCACAGTATCAGCAAGATTGGAAAAGATCTACAAGATCATCCAGTCCAACCATCCACCTATCAGCAATAGTTCTCACTGAACCATGTCCCTCAACACAACATCCAAACGTTTCTTGAACACCTCCAAGGCCGCTGACTCCACCACCTCCCTGGGCAGCCCACTCCAGCTACCTGACCACTCCTTCAGAGTAGGAATATTTCCTAACATTCAGCCTGAATCTCCCCTGGCGCAGATTGAGGCCATTCCCTCTAGTCCTATCAGCAGTTACACAAGAGAAGAGGCTGACCCCAGCTCACTACAACCTCCCTTCTGGGATCTCACTCAGAAGCCAGAATTTACCTCTCTCCTTACCTCTCCCCACTTGCCTTTTTTGTGATTGACAGAAAACATCTCAGAAAGACTCTCACATTAATTCAGGGATCAATCCCTAAAATATCCCTGGTGCCCACAGGGTTCCTGCAAGTTACAGGCATGCCACCAGCACAGCCCATCCATGCAGGCATGTGTGAGATACCTGAGGACCAAGCAGTCAAATCCTCTCATGAGCGAATAGGTGGGAAAAACATGGTGATGAATCTGGCAGAAAAGGAGGCAGGTGAGCATACATCATGGTAATTGAAGCTCTTAGATGGGAGAAAGGAGTTTTAGGAAACAGACTCTGGGCTTTGTTAGGATTTATGGTTCTACAGGGCATGTTTAAGACACAGGAGCCTTCCTCCCTTTCACCTGGTAAAACCCAACCTATTGGCTCTCTCTCTCAGCAAGAAGCCCATTGGTCCTTGACTATGCAAGAAGGTTTATTTTGCTTCTCACTTAGCTGGGGGGTAAGCATTGAAAAGGGCTTAGCTCTACAACACAGTTCCTCTTACCAGTATTCTTACAGCCATCTTTCCTTTTTGTTTTATTTATTGATATTATGCGGGCTTTATTTCACATACGCTTTACTGGAAAAGCAGCGCTGCTAACCGAAGGGCTGTTTTCACTTTTACTGGAAAGGCTTTTCTGAATATTAGCTTTGGATTGGCAAATTTTCAGTAATTTGTGCTCTCAGCAATACATCGGTATGAAAATTGGATTTGGGCAATGGGCAATCCCTGAGCTACTTTACTTTCAATGTAATAACTTTAGCTAGATGTTAAGCATATATCATGCTTCCATCTATTGCTTTTCTGCTCTGCATCTGCTGTACATGTAGGGTCTGAGTCTTTTAGCCCTTATCTACACAGATAATACCTGACAATAGGAAAATGCCATCACTCTGATTTATGGAGCTTGACAAAGAGAGATAACAGTTCAAGCTTCTATTAAGAGATTGTTGTGAAAATTAAAGCGTAATTAAATTGTGAGCATACCACAGGCTAATCCTAAGTGGTTTGTAAAGCACCCCAATTTCAATGGCATGTTTCTTTGGTCATTGGACAGGCAGTTTAGTAATACTAACAGCGAAGTAGCTTTTGTTAGGACTTGAAGCAGTGCTTAGGAAGTGGGAAGGGTTGTGGCCCATCCATCCGCTCTCATGGCTGGCAGCATAGATGGTACCCATCAGGGTAAAGGTGACCGTTTCCTAATCTCCTGCACCAAGATGGTTTCCTGGAAATCTCTGCATTTTAGTTTGAGTCTGCTGTCTCTTGTTTTGTTGTCAGGCACCACAGAAAACAGCCTGGCTCTGTCCCGTTGGCAGTCTCCCTTAGGGTATTTCTACACACTAATAAGATCTCTTCTTGGTCTTCTCCAGGCTAAACAGGCCCAGCTCTCTTAGCCTTTCCTCACAGAAGAAATGTTCCAGATCCTTAATCATCTTTGTAGATCTTCACTGGATTCACTTGAGGAGCTCCGTGTCTTTCTTGTACCGGGGAGAATGGCACACAGTACTCCAGACTGGCCTCAACAGAGCAGAGTAGAGGTAAAGCAAAGGATAGCTTTCCTTGACCTGCAGACAACAGTATACCATTCCTTTCTGAGGCTGCCCAGGGTACCATTGGCCTTCTTGGCCACCTGGGCACACTGCTGCCTCAAGATCAGCTCACAGTCCACCAGGGCTCCCAGGACTTTCTTTGCAGACCTGCTTTCCAGTAGGTCAGTATGGGGCTATTTCTGCACAGATGCAGGACCCTGCACTTGCCCTTGTTGAACTTCACGATGTCCACCTCTCTAGCTGGTTGAGGTCTCTGAATGGCAGCCACTCTTCTATTTGGTATTGTCAGAAGAAGGATTAAAAGTTTTATTTTGAAAGCAAATGTAGCAGATGATACGCACACGTGTCTGTGAGTTTAAACAGGAGGTCATCAGTTTAAGAAATAAACACTTTTAAAACAGCATTAAATGTTATTGTTGTTTATCCAAGCAGGGGAAAAAAAAATCTTTTTTATCAAGCCTTGCAATGCAAAATCTGTTTCTAAAGGCAATTAAGAAATCCCTGCGATCGGCAGAAATTCGTGCCTGCCTGAGGCCAGGCTCTCTCGGATGTAAACAGCAAGCAAATTGGATTAGTAACTGCAGCTCTGGAGCTCCCTTTTGCATTGCTTTCCTCATCCCTAGGCTTGGTCTGTCACTTCTGTGGCCCTAAGGAGAAACTTGCATAATTTAGGTAGTCATAATTCTAAGCAGATGCCAACTGTGCTCACCTGCTGTATGGCGAGGCGATGTACTTATTAACTCCTCTAATCTGCCTAATTACTCTGACCAGCGAGTTCTTCTTCCTTTATCAACTTGCAGGCCAGATTGTGATGCCCTGGGCAGACTAAGTGACTATAATGAGCAAGCTCAGAGGTACATACCATATAATGTTTTTCTTTCCTTCTTTCTGTCATTGAGCCCCAGATATGTATCTCTTAAAAGTATCAAGATACACATGGAGGATGGTTTTGGATTAAAATTTAAAACGGTAGAGAAGCAACAGTGGCTGTTGATTTCAAGACATAAAAGGAGGAACTGATGTACAACTCAATTTATCCATTCCCGTATCACCAAAGCTAGCTAGGCCTAGAACGAAGCACATCGCAATTCCCATGCCGTGACTCAAGGGAAGATAATCAGGGAGATATTCCCCTGTTCTACCTGCATTTCCTTAAGAGAATAATTTACATTTACAGCCAGCTGAAGAAAGGAAATTGCTGTCGATGAAAATGCTCTCAGTCGTGACACTCCCTCTGAAGTCGCTTATCTCACTGTGGGTGTTAAAGTCATGTAGCTGAAGGATCCGAGACAGATCTTTGTGTTGCTAGCAGTACTGAGCTGGTTTCTTCCTGAAGATTAGTTGGAGCATCTTGCAAATCTTCCCTCAGGAAATATTTGTCCAAAGGAAAACAAAAGTAACCGTGTTCATTTCTGCGGTGCAGCTCTTCCTCTAAAAGAAGATGCTTACAACTAATATAATTCAAGCACTTCCAAGCCCTCTGAAATCCCTGCTTTATCCCTCTGCATAAAGCCTTGCTGCTTGCAGTATTTCGCAAGAGCTCTGAAGACCTGATTTTGCATACTCCAATTAATGTTAATCTAGAGAGATGGAAAATATAAACAGTCTTTCTAAATTAATACCCATATTTCTGAGCAAGCTTTTAATCAAAGAAGACAGCATGACACCTCCAGAGGCTTGTGTGCCATTGTGTTGCCAATAAGATTATCGTTTTCTATTTGAAATATATTTCCTTCCTCCATTCTCAGGGTGTTCTCAGTTCCTTAGAAATTGCTTCCAATTATTAGTTTTGTCTGTGGTTGGTCTTGGAGACTGATTTAGACGTGGAATGTGTTTTTATCACATACACATATGTATCTTCAGTGCTGCGGTAAGTTATGTTTATTGAGTGACTTTATTGTGTATTTCTGGAGCAAAATGCAAGTGTGAGTGCCTGTGAAGCGTTAAAGAGCCAGTCGTGTTCTGGGAAGCAGGAGGCCCTCCAGGCCATCACATCAGGCTCTAGACATAGATGTGAGCCCTAGAGGCACCCACTGCAGCATGTGCATGGTGGCTCAGAAGGGGCTCTCACAGGCTCTTCCAAAAGGTGTTGCAAACTCTTTCCCAGAAGCTCCCCCAAGATTTTCTCCTTCTGCCTGTGACAAATCACATATCCCTGGGGTGTATATGACAGCAGACACGATGGGTGTAGATGAGCTGTTTTGTTTCTCATTAGAACTAAGCTTCTGCGTCAACAAAAACAGAAGCAGTACCGTTAAATATATCATTCCTTGTAACTTCAGCCCAACGGCCATTTCAATGGAAGAAATATTTCCCCAGATGTTTTGTATTCCCAGAAAGCTGTGGGACATCAGACAGACTCTCAGGGGACGCAGATTCTACTGTGGGAACAACAGAAATTAAATCTTCATCCTACTAGGTATCTTCAACTTTGAGAAATTCCTGGCTCAGAAGAGTTTTCAATCTATTTAGGGGCACAGATGAATATTTTTGATAAAACCTTGGCCAAAAAATCAGTCTTTAGCCTTAGCTCAGAATAAGCTACAAACACCTGGTTCTGTATTATGGAGTTCCACCAAGAGCTTTGACTGTTGTTTCTTCCCAGCCTTGCTTCTGTTTCATGCGGACATTTTTTACACAGCGGTCCTCAGCGTGCTTGAGAGATAGCACTGGAATACTTAATTTTCCTTCTGTGTACGTATGCACATTCACACATTCACACATTCCATGATGCTGTGACTCACGGGGACTGCTGAACCCCAGCCCCTGTGCCTCGTCACCAGCAACACCACACTCCATTGCTGAAAGTCCCTTGGGCTCTGCCGTGAGCTCTGAGTGAGATTGAGACATTGGAACAGTCGTGGGTTGGGTGTCGGGTTTTTTGTTGCTTGTGTTGTTTTAGCAAAATTAGTGTAAGCCCTGCTAGTGGCAGTGGCGGGGGGAGACCTCATGCAGGGCTGAGAGGCATCCCAGGCACTGCTGTCTTCTGTCTTGCTGGAGTGATGGCCCCCAGGAACGAGGCATCCCGGCTCCAGTGAGAAGCGAACGGGCAGCAGGACCTGTTCCTACCTCCCGTCCCGGCTCCTCTTGGGGCTCCTCCATCTCTCTGGGAGTGGGAGCGGTGGGAGGGTCACTGAGATCCCCAGGAAGAGCCGTGCTAGAAGTGACAGGGAGCTCCTCCTCAGCAGGACATGCGGGGCTGCCCTTTGTCTGGGGCTTGGGGTGCCAGTGCCCTACAGGGAGGCTGTCAGGCTGCTCTCAGCTATGGACTCTGACAGAAATGTGACGACTCCAGCTAGAGAGCCATCTGCCCTCACCAAAAATCTGACGGAACTCATAAGCCTCCCACAGAGCAGGCAGCTGAGTTTTCTCCAGGTCCACTGGAGGATGCAGCAGAGGCAGAATGTGTGGTTGCAGGGAAGCAGTTAGGCCACGTCAGCTCTCACATCAAGGCAGATGGGACATGAGCACATGTCTTCCATCACCATGTTTTTTACATGCAGCGGGCTGGGTGGAGCTGAAGATGAAGAGCTGCTCCCCTTGCTGTCACTGTTGCAGCAGGTGCAGGGCACTGCCCAACAGGGAGAGGCCAGTAGCTGTCCCAGAGGGTGGGCAGCAGTAACATCCCAGTCCCTCAGCAGGAAACCCTCCCAGCCTCACAGCTGGTACATTTGATGCTCAGCACAGGATGAGGCTGAGTGAGCAAATTAGGATGAAGCTTCATCCTAATTCATCCCATATTTCAAAACCCAGCATTATTTCTAGGCTCTTAAATACCACATCTCAGCCAAGGCCCTGCTCTAAGCTGCAACAATCCCTTGGTTGAGCTTCGATTAGAGCTTTCCAAAATGTCTCCATTCTCAAGTGACACACAAGACACACACATTCACTGTGTAATGTGAAAGTTACAGGATTACTGATCTTTTAAAAAACACGTTTCAAATAAAATAGAGATTTAAAATTAGCTCAATTATACCTGATTTTTGATGTCTTTCATATTTCATTTCACTTTATAAGAAGTCCTGACAACAGCTTTCATTCTGTAGATGATTTGCAGCCATACACCCGCAGCGACTGCTGTGTTCCTGGGGTTACAGTCACTTACAATTTTTTGTCTGCTATTTACTGCTTCTGTGCAATTATTTCTTCTGTGCAAGAGAATATAACCGTATGAATGTTCCTCTGATTATTTGTGACGGCTGAAATATACTAAAGGGGATTTCTCAGCATTAGGAAATTCTGCAGTAACACGCAGCAGAAAGGAAGGGCAGAGGATTTAAGTCTCTATGAAGCGAGCAGCCAAGGTCATTAATATGTACCCACCTAGAGATTTGGACCACCGAGAAAGAGCAGGGGTGTAAAGCTGAAATAACCCAGATCTCACATTTAGACTCTGGAAGCAGTCTGGAGGCTTTGCTTGGGAATTCAGCTTCAGAGGCAGCTGTTGGCATGGGCTGTAGGACAGACAGCACATGCACTGACCGTGCAGTACGGGCTGACAACTGCACCAGGAACCCACAGCACGCCAACCAACCAACACCACAGACCACACTTTTTCTTGCCCTCTGGATATAGTGTGAGCGCATTAATGTGGTAACAGTATATCCTTCAAATTTGACCTCCTCACTTTCCAGAACTGCTTATGAATACGATTTTTGGTTTTCTTCATTACTCAAACTTGCTAATGCACTTCTTCCAGCAAGTATTCAGAATCTATTCTTGCACACTCATGAAAGTCAAGTCATACCTCACTTGTCTTCTCCTCGACCACCCTTATGAGAAATCATTTGAGCCTAGAATTTAAAAAAAAAAAAATAGGGATTCCATTCTAGCAGAATGCATGCAAATCAGGCCCTTATCAGAATAGCAACATTTGCTATTTTAGATTTTTTCTTCTTTTTTTCCCCCCGGCAATAGCTGACCAAAGCAAACGAGCATACGTTCCTATTACTCACAGGCTTTCAGTCAAGTCTCTGGTAGCATATGCTGCAACATAACATGAGTAGGAGCAGCAGAATCTTTCCCCTAAGCAATTCTTTGCACCAAACAGCTTCCCAATGAAACAGTTTGCCACGACTTCATGTTTTTATAGGTTTTTTTTTAATTAGTTCAGCTGTTAAACTTAACAACGAGCTGTCAAGATTGGTCCAGAAATTTAAGACTGGTTCAGACGCACCTTGAGCTCTGGCTATAAAAATAAGCCTCCAGCATCAGCCAATAAAACAGCAGCAGCTTCAGCGAGTTTCCAGAGGGCTAAGAAAAGGAATACCCACCCTGAATATCTGAAATATCAGTTAAAATCTCTGTTTGAAGGCAGCTGGTGAGAAAGACAGGAAGAGTCCTGCTGGCAGACTTCACTTCTGAGCGGTGGAAAACAAGAGAATACAGTGTGCCACGGAAAAATATCTGGGCAGGCAGGAATAGGCTTGTGAAAAACGTGCTTGTGCAAACATACTCAAGTGAAGAACCTCATGGAGATGGAGATCTGAGCCCACCAACAGATATAATATTACATCTTAGTGTCTGATACCCCCCAGAGAAGACCTTTATGTGTATCCTACTTCAAGGCCACTAAACAGCATGTCACTGCTTTTCTTCCCAGCTGCCCCACACATGTTTATGGGAAGGCTAGTAGGTATAGTAATTGTATTCTTTAGATGTAGGATTGCTCCAAAACGTACACAACCGTTTAGTCAGACCTGACATCATAATACCATGCTTCTCTTATAGCCTGCTAAGTTATTTAAGTTTAGAATGCACTGTAAATCACAAAAAAAAAAAAAAAAAAAAAAAAAAAAAAGGATTTACACAATGATTATGTTTCCTGTGAAAGACCCGAGTGGGAAATCACAGTCTTGAATACAAAAGAT
Source organism: Tympanuchus pallidicinctus (assembly GCF_026119805.1). Lineage (NCBI taxonomy): Eukaryota > Metazoa > Chordata > Aves > Galliformes > Phasianidae > Tympanuchus > Tympanuchus pallidicinctus. Next base: position 3,783,455 of record NW_026294679.1, read on the forward strand.
CAAATCTAAACTGCACATCAGCCAGTGCAGCCCAGCTCATGTATTTTGCTTTGCATCCTAGTATGTTGGTTCCTGGACTGAAGGATGTTTATGTGAGTAAGCAGCATGGAGAAAAAGCGTAGCTTTTGAGGAATGGATGCTAAATGCCATTAAGTAAGGAAACAAAATGAAAACTGAAGTCATTTTTTGAAAAGCATTGGGAACGGACTTTAATAAAATTAGCAAAGACTTGTTCTGACAGGTAGCTATCAAAAGCAAAGAAAATGAATTATTATGCAGAACGGGTATTTTACAGGCAGAAGGATAAGTTGCACAAAGTTCTGCTGCTTTTTTTTTTTTTTTCAGAGTGAGGAGGACAACAAGTACCACAGAAGAAATAACTGAACGAAGTGCACGAGGATAAGAAAATAGAAATCACTGCATCGAACCGCTCCAGAAATGCAAATTGTTGTGAAGCCGTTTGCATTAGCAAAAGCCAGAGAAACTGGTCATGTGAAATGACATCTGACACCAATCATTTCTAAGCAGTGATTCAAATCAGAGGTGGATAACTGCTGATGGGAAAATAGCAAGCACCAAATAACAAGCAAAGGAGAAGCAGTGAACTTAATGCTTAATGGAGAGGTACTGGAAGAAAAACATGACACTGATGTACAGTCCCTTACGCAGACAAAAATTCAGTCATAGATTTTATTGACATCTGCAGAGGAAATGCTGAGTCACAGCATGAAGCAGTGATTGAGCACCTGGTGGAAGGCAGGGCCAACCCAGGGTAGCTCAGGTGCATACAATGCAGCTGAGTGATCAGAAGAGGTGGAGCCAGGATCCACCCCTTCCCTGGCCTCATTTAAGGGCTGGTGGTGGAAGAGAAGGGCTCTTATCTGGAGATGTCTATGTTCCTGAGGATTTTACAGGTCTTTTAAAGGTAAGAAATTTCTTTCTTTTCTGCACCCACTGCTGTTGCACCTGAGCATGTTCTCTGTTGCTGCTGCATTATTGCCACCAGCTATGAAGCATTTTGAAGTCCAGCAGCGCTCTCCTGTGCCCTGCAGAAGTCCCCTCATGGTTATAAGCGTAAGCTGCAAATCCAGATCAGGGCACAGCTGCGAAGAGATGGTTTTCACAGCTATGTAATAATGTATGTATAGTTACATAAAGCCATGTCATCAAATCCATAGTTGACAATAGTGCCTTTGTTGACAAATAGAGCAAGTTTTCAGCTACAAAACACTATCAAATGGTGTTCTTGCACTCCTTGTATCTGCTGTAGTTTCTGTAGAAATAAATAGGAGAGATTACTTCCAGAGTAGTCTATTTAACTATATGGGAAGATGGAAGTCAACGGAGTCACAGGGTGAGATGTTACTCGTCTTGGCTGTTGCAAATGATTTCTCCAGAGGCTATAATTTTGTTGATGAACTTGCTCATTGTAACTCATTTTGCACAACAGTCATGCTCATAATTCATTCTAAAGATATCTGTACTTCCATGGTTTGCACTAGGTCCTGGCTAGCCGTCCTCCAGGGGGTAACGTGTCCTGTGGGGCTCTCTCAGCACTCTATAACGCTGTGCTTAGGGATATCAGCTTATCCAAGAGAAATATCTTCTTTCAGAAGATGCTGTAGTCTGGATTTAGCATTGAAGGATCTCATTACCCAAGTGAGACCTGAACCAGTGGTGTGACCCGGGACTGAGGCAGGGTGTCCAGCATGCTCTGGCAGTGCCTTACAGTGCACGTGCACTCAGTTCAGCAGAGAAATAGATGCTGGGAAGCTGGGGCAGTTGCAGCTGTCCCTCCATATCCTCACAGATACCTCGATACCTTTTCAGTCACAAGCTGAGGGTCTTCATCTCATAACTGTATATTTGGATGTCAAACCTCACCTAAATCCTTCTTTTGTTAATTTAATCCCTTACTGAGTCTAGTTCTCTGCCTCTCTGTGCTTTACTTCACTGTAAGGCATTACTGTCTTGAGGGTTCAAGCATCTGGGAAGAGAGTACCAGCTATCTTCAACTGGCAGTAAGAATGATACAGCAAAGCCACAAGATGAGTCCAGGGCTCTCTGATGCAAGCCCATGCAGCAAGAGTGGGTCAGAACCACTGTGCTGTAGAGGTATAAAACGTTATCAAAAAATTACTTTCCCAACAGTAGCTTGCAAACAGTACAAACACGTCATTCAGTGGCTCTTCTAATTGTTTTCTATTGGCATGTTTGATGGCTGAGAAATTTTGCTTACGAATCTCCCTCTCGAACAGGAGAAAGGAAAGCAGGTAAGAGTGAGCATTTGGGACAGACCCACATCAGGAGACAGGCTTGTTTAAGAGTATTAAAATCACTGTTATGTCAATGTAACTAGACAGGCAGTATGCAGTCCCTGGCTATTTATATCTCACAAATAAGGCAAGCAGACAGCTAATATAGCCGCGGGCCGGCAGAAACAGAGCAGTGCGGTTTATTAACAAGCCTAGGTGGACGTGGCACTTGATACATCCGTGTGTGAAATGATTTTTATCATTTACATGCTCAAAAAGGTCACGGAAGCTTTAAGTATGAAATGGAAATAAAATTAAACCTTGCTGAAGATAGCAGGATCCCTCGGGCCCTTGGAGGCTGTCAGCACCTTAAACAGCAGTTGTAGAGAGAAGTGGACTGAACCACTGGGGACCTCGGTCCACAGGAAAAAACAACAGTGCCATCTTTCCAATGTTAGAGAAAGTAACAGCCATTTAAAAACAGAGGGCAGTTATCAAGCAATAGGGAAAAGTAGCCACCTTTGTACAAACTTCCGTATGTAGACTTTCTGGCATATGAATTGAAACACCGTTCAACCTAACATATTGCAATTAAAATACTATCTTCTCTGGAGATGTTCAAGACCTGCCTGGATGCCTACCTGTGCGACCTGCTGTAGGGAACCTGCTTTGGCAGGGGGGTTGGACTCGATGATCTCTGGAGGTCCCTTCCAACCCCTACAATTCTGTGATTCTGTGATTCTGTGATATTGGATAGCGTTATATCAATTCCATTGACCTTTAGACCTCATCAACTGGCTAATTAGGCAGCAAGTAATTTAAGCTTGAGGAGAGGTGTTAGTGGGCTTAATACACCTGCATATATATGTAGCAGAGATAGCTTTGAGCTGTGAAAATGAAATGAAAGAACTGGCCCTGCATCATCATATGTTACATATTGTGCTTTACCCTTTTCTCAGTTGGAAATATTAGCCATGACATGCTATGTGCTTGCTGAAGCCTGAGAGAAGTCCCAGAAGTGTTGGCACGCTCATCTTGCATTCTCCGAATTGAAAGTGGCCATTCTTTTTCTGTTTTGTTATATATAAAGAGCTATTAGCTGAAGACAAATATGTTGTTTTGGTGTTTAAAAAAAAAAAAAAGCTAATAAAGAAGCCTGTGGGTTTTTTTTAATTATTTCATTGAGAAACTACAGTTGTATAGGAGGTGTAACCAGTTCTAGTTTTCTCCTGCATGCTTACAACCTAGAAGTGTCCAGGAATGAGGGAAGGAAAAAAAGAGAAGCAGAAACTTCTCATTTCCTTCAAAGGCACAGCAGCAGCTGCAGTGTTGACTTGTGAATGTGGCTGTTGGGTGATTGCAAGTGTATGTGAACAGCTGGCCAATAGGGTGGGCAAGGATGATCTGCTTGGGCTGGGCTAAGGATTTGTCACAAAACAAGCATTTGGGACAGAACGGCAGGGTGTTAACCAACACTGAAAAGCACAGGGAAACTTTATTAAAGGATAAATAAAAAATAAATAAAAAGGAGCAGATTTTGACTTTTGCTCTGAATTAGTATTTTCTTTGTCATTTGAGATATTTTCTCAGATGTTCATATGTGACATCAATGAGTACATTCTTTTCTCTTTTTAAGACAATTTGATTCACTTTGCATAGAACAGCCTGGGTTGCAAAGGACCACAATGCTCATCTGCTTCCCAGCCCCTGCTGTGGGCAGGGACACCAACCAGCAGACCAGGCTCCCCAGAGCCACATCCAGCCTGGCCTGAAATGCCTGCAGGGATGGGGCATCCACATTACATCTCCAAGTTACAATTACATACTACAAGTGTAGTGTGTCTAAACCAACACAGCAAATGCTACCCTTTGCCTGTTTTGGGCATTCATACCTCAACTGGCACTGAGATAATGGGTAACCACTAAGTAATAATAATACAGAGCTACTAAAGCTTAGAGGGACAGAGGGCTCTGCACGCAGTAGTGGCAAGTAGATGAAAAATCCTTGAGTCATTTTTGTGAAGCCTGTTTGTTTTTAAATCTATGGAAAGAAGCTCAGCAGCTGGCTACACTCAAGTAATTTTATTTGTTTTACCGTGTGTGAACGTACTGAGACAGAGCTCAATGTTGTAAGAGCAATCAGCTATTATAGATCAGCATTACATACTTTTCTTGTGTTAAAACTGAGAGCAATGTCACCCTTCACAAACTTGTGTACTAGTTAATAAGAGAAAACCCAGAGAAAAGGAATATCCTCTGACAATCATGGCAACAACAGCACCTGGTTCATTCTTGGTTGCGGTCAGAAATGTGGTTTCTCTCTCTCAAAGCGTTCTATTGTTCATCAGGCAGCCTAACAAAGTTCTTTTGAAGGTTTGTGATCTATTTTAATGTGACCAGAGTTAGATTTTAATACAGAACTCAGTTTGTTGGTAGGAAGAGAATGCCTTCAAGTTGAGTGGGATAAGACTTTCCTAACCTGCTAATGTAAGAGACAAAGGGCAGAGAGTCTCTGCTTCATGGTTACTTGCAAGACTTTGGTGTCAAAGAAATGAAGTTGTAAACCCACGCCTCTGCCTGTAGAGTTCTGCTCTGAAAAAAGTGAACAGGTCACAGCAGGAGATTTTTTCCCTTTCTCCAGTGGTTGTAGAATTTTTATAACTTCCCAACTTCCATTCTTTCACTGGCATAAGGCAGCACCTGATGATTCTGTTCATCTATTAACTGTTGCCTGTGAGATAAAAGTGGAAAAGTTAGAAATTTGAGTTACCTGGAAGCCTTGGATAACGTCACACAAAAGGGTTGTTTGATTGAGGTCCGTAGATACAGAATGGAATTCATGATGTTTTTCTGAGGGTTAAGTTGTACCACAGAAAAAGTTGTTAACACACAGGCCTTACAGCTTTATTCTGCATACCTGTAAACTTCAACTGCAATCAGAGCCTGCCTGTCATACAATGATTCCAAGTGGAAATTACTTGTGAACTGAATTATAGCCTGTGACTCAGGGAAAGCACTCTCACAGTTTGTGATCATTTTCCAAGGTCATTCAGATCAAAACCTATACTGTACCTCCTTACATTAAACTGCACTCTCACAGTGCATATACAATCATAGTATTTTTCTTGTTGAGAAAACAGTTTAAGAACACTTTCTACTTATTTCCTCCTCCTCATAGGTACAGGTCAGACCAGGCCAACACTTTCAGCAACAGCAGTTGAAGTTCAGGCAGTTGCACAGAGCCAGGCATTGCTGGTTCCTTCCACCCCACACTGCTTTCTTGCTGCATGACCAAGAATGAGACATTTCAAGGAGTAGTAACACTAGAAGTTTATTAAGAGGCAAACATCTCTGTAACATCCACTTCAGACATTCCTCAGGAAAAGAACACATGCTTTGCTCATCATGAGAAGTAACAAGTTAACAGCCTGCAAATATACACTTAACCAAGGAGTAAAATAACTTAGTAACTCAGTGAAACTCACCTGAAGTCATTAGCAAAGTGGTACCGCAAGTCAATTAACTTTTTTCTATCCAGAGTTACCCAGCTACCACACTGGAAGCACAGCAGAACTGGGTCATTCACTAATTAAAAGCAGAGGTGATTTATAATTGCAGATTGTTGAATATATAAAAATAGAATATTATATGCAAGCATATAATGCAAAGGCAGAATCCAAAGTCAGCTGCATTTCTTTCTGTCAGAAAGCAAAAAAGCAAAGAACAGTGCATTAATTCATTTGCATTAGAACTATTTGAGATAGAGGATCACAGGCACCCACTTACCATGACTTGATGAAGGGCATCACTGAGATGCACTAATTTGAGCTACCTAGCAAGAAACCAGAGATAATCTTCAAAAATCAACATTATGAAAGGAAACCAGCACTTGTTTCCCAAGAGTCAACACCGCTCTGCTCTCAGGACAGCACACTCACCTTCACACTTGAAACTCCACCAAATTCAAGTAAGGCTGCTCTCCAGAAACTCATCTGCAACAACACAAGCAGTGGAAAAGTACTGTGGTTTCATTTGGCAAGTCAAACAAGGCTGACATGCTGTGCAGCTGAAGTAGATGACCTGTGAAAGTACTGGCTATTAACTTCAATCTCTTTTTTCTTTTCTCTTTTTTAATACAGAACATGCCATGCTAAATGGCCAGTGGCAGAAGCGGTCACCATCCTCCTCTTCCTCCAGCTGAGATAAGCTCACATCAGCAGCAAGGAAAGACATCCCAAACAAGCACAGAATAACTGCTAGGTGCTTTATTTCTTCCCTGAGGTAAGCAAAGATTTTCTGCTTTTTTGTTTTAAGCTGGAGACAGCCAGGTATCCACCTCACCAGGAAAAAACTCAAGCTACATCAGTCTAGCCATTCTATTTTAGTGCAGATACTCTTAGGCATCCCATTTCCACAGGTAACAGAGCATTCCTACCTGCAGCAGCAACAGTCTTTCCAAGAACTTGCTGCAAGCTGATAATTCTTCTCTAAAACTGACACATACTCACCCGCTTCCCACACCACCAAAGCAAAATTACCAGTATTTTTGGGGCACACATTGAAACAAGAACAAAGTTAAGCCTCGAAGTTCTCCTCCACAGTTTTGCTTCAGCAAGAAGGGAACAAGAGTGAGAAGCCTCTCTTAAGAGGAGACACCTAGGTTTTCACTTTTAAGTTTAGAAGTTTCTAAGTTGTCTGTCTGCTGTTTTGTTTCAGCACATTTGGTGAGAGGCACAGTCTTAAGTACTACAAGTAAAACCTTACCCACACAACGAGATTTGTTCTTATATAAATTAATCTAGAAATCTGAGTTGGCCTCATTACAGACTTCTCCTAAAGAGGAGGCTTCATAAGCATTTCCATTCATTTTCCTGTTAGACCCATTTTTTTTTTTGCTCCCCAGGAGGATTTGGCAAGAAAGTCACAGAGAACAGCAACCTTCCTCCTTCCTAACCATCTCAGCCTATTTCAGACATCACTGTTGCTGTAAAACATCCCTAGCATACATGGAGCATAGCCTTGTACACACTCCACAAGCACATTTCACCTCCAGCCACTTATCCAAACCCTTTTTAACTGTACACCCCAGGCACTGTAAACTACTACATAAATCAAGCAGCCTCTTAAGCTACAAACCAAGAGTTGTTTCAAAAAGGTTTTACCTCACCTTAAAGTAAACTGTACTTTTTCTTCCTGCAGAACACAGAACTCAGCTTCTCCCTTCCAGGCCAGGACCAAGAACACAGCCACCAAGGAGCCATCACCTCTCAGGGGGGGCTCCAGGTCAAGAGGGGCTCCCCCTGTTTCCCCCACTCCCCCCCCCCCTTAAGGGAGGGGCCACAGGGGGCTCCCCCTCACCACCACCCCCACTCAGGGGGAGCCCCCAGACCAAAACAAATTCCAATACTGACCAGCATCCACCCTCCCACCCAAAAAAAAAAAAAAAAAGACAGTGCAAATCCCAGTCAACAGCCCCATAAAAAAAACAAACAAAAAAGAACTAAGAGGCTCCCAGACACAGGACAACACAGCCACCAACACCAAATAAACATAACCACTCACCTCAAACCCAACCAACTTCAAAATCTACTAAAAAAAAAAAAAAAAAAAAAAAGGCCACAGACACCATGTACCTCATCAGCCACTTGCACTTCATCTTGATAGAGTGCAGCTCCCCATCAAAAATTCTGACCTTCCTCTTCAGAACACTCCAAACTCCTGAACAAGGGCTGCTGAATCTCCGCTGCAGGCACTGCTCAAAACACCTTTAAGCCTGAAAAAAAAAAAAAAAAAAAAAAAAAAAAAACAAAAAAAAACACCCATACACCACAGTGAAACTTTGCCAGGACAAAAGACACACTGGCACAAAGGCAGCTCTAAACTCCATCCCCGGGACACCACTGGCAGGTCACAAACAAAAAACTCACCTCTCTCTGCAGAGGCAGCAGTTGCTACCAGGATCCTTGCTCCAGCACTGAACCTAAAAGAGCTGTGAACCACCACCAAGGCACCCTTAGGGGTCTGTGGCCCTCAGGTTGGAAGGATCACACCCCTGCTACTCACCGCTGATGAAACCTCATGTTCAGGCAATCCTTGCAAAAAGCAAAACAAACTTGTCTGCAGCCTTCACCCTGAAACCAGATTAAAAGAAAAAAAGTCAGAGCAGTAGACAATTAGAAAGGCTCCTCCAAAAATTACCCTGTTGCAATCCCTTGCTACAGCACCTTACCCAGGAAAGCATCCTGACTCAACTTAAACGTTCCCAGAGAAGCACGCTTGATACCTTCTCAACTAGACTATACCATAGCTCTCACAGAGAAATCATTCCTCCTTCCGATTGTAAAAAACTTATGGTGGTCAAGTGCATGAATATCATCCCCAAAGCAACCACACTTTACAAACTTAATAACATTAGGGACATCCCACTCACCTTCCCTTCTCTTGGTAAAGCAGCCATAGGTTGGTGAACATCCTTTCCTCAGAAGGGAGATGCTCCAAGCTCCTCATGTTCTTTGTTGCACTACTGCAACTACTGCACTCTGTACAAGTTTCTCATCTTGTTGACCTGTAGAGACAAAGAAGTGAATGCAGTAGTCCAGACACAGGCTCACCGGGGTGGAACCCTATTGCTCTCATTTTCATACAGCCCAGGATAGAATTTGCTTTGTGGGGCACCCTGCTGGCTCGCAGCTGAACACCAAGTCCCCCTCAGGTTTCCTTTCCAGCAGGCCACTCACTAACATATAGTGCATGTTAGCTGTGCAGCCTCATACCTGCTCTCCTTGAAGTTCACTGGGTCCTGCTGTCAGCTGCTCCTCCCAGCTTCACATCATCAGCTCCCTCTCTCTTCATCCAGGTCACTGATGAAAAATAAGCACAGTAAGATGCAGTACCCACCCCACATAACAACATCATTACAGCTTCTGACTACACTGCTGAGCCTGCCCATCCTCCCTCAATCACCAATCTCACTCTCGACAAGCACCATTACAAGCACACTGCCACAAACAGTGTTAAAAGCCTCACTGAAGTCAGGTGTGCAACATCCCCTGCTCTTCTCTCATCTGAAGAGATGGTTATAACCACATAGAAAGATCGTAGAGAATGCTATAGAGAGCCAGCTGGCAGTGGCTTCCGCCAGCTCCCTCGGCACACACTGGCACATCCCGACAGAGCCCAGGGAGCTGTGTGCATCAGTTTTGCCTAGCTGGTATTCACCTCCTCCGCAATCGAGAAGTCATCCTTCCTCAAAGGCTCTTTCCTGTGGGATCCAGGATTCTCAAGGAGCAGTCTCTGCAGTCTCAGTCCTGATGGCTAAAGCACAGAAGGAGTTCTGGGCCCCCGCCTGCTGAGATGGCAGGCCCACACCATCCCTAGTCTCCTTCTTGCTGTTCACAAGCTTGCAAGCTTCTGTTACCCTTGACCTCCCCAAAGGTGATATTACCTGGGCCTCCCATCTCTTCCTGCTCCTCTTTTGGGGGCTCCTTGCTCTCCTACCATTTTCCCCTCACTTTCTTGCTCCTAGAGAAGTGCTCCTCCAGAGTGCAGAAAAAGGAATCACACCAGCATCAGCAAACTCTTGCTGGTCCCCTTCTGATGCTCTAACTGCAGGGATTACTCCCTCTAGGCTCTTTAAGAGGGCACAGCAGACTCCCTCAAAGTCTGCTGTCTCTATCCTACTTACTGCTTTGCTTCTTCCACATGAGATACTGAACTTGACCCTCCCTCAATAGGGAGAACAAGCTCCTCTATCACCTCTGTCCAAGTTTTTTACTTTCAACACACTGCAGAAGCCTCATGCAACAAGCATGCCTGGCAGCCTTGCTTTCCTAACTATTATCAGGGCTGATTGAGCCACCCTGCCAGCTAATGCCCACAGCTGTAAGGCTGCTTTCAGCTGTGCACAGATCTTACCTACTTTCCTCGTCCTGGTTTGTCACCGACACCCTCCAGGGATGTTACCCACCTTCACCTACCTATTGAGTCTCACACGAGTGCTCTCCTCTTCTTTACTCATCCCTAGGCAGGGCTCCATCCAGCTCTCTCACCTCAACAGCAACTCCATCACCCTGCTGGTTTGTCATGCTGAAAGAGAACACAGCCATCCCAAACAGCATTCCAGTCATGCAAGCTGTCCCAGTGTGCCTTCACAATGGGAATGAGATCGTGCTTCTAAAGATAAATGTAAGGAGGGGGTAAACACACAGTCCCATCCTGCTGCTAGAAGCAGGAACTCACCTACAGACTCCCAAACACTCGCTGGTTTGGGATGAGCAGAAGCTCTCCACAACCCTCGCTCAGTCTGCAGTAAGATAACGCTTGGCTTTAGTGACTCTTTGAGTTGCTTCTCACTCCCAGCTGCGCCGAGGCTGCAGGAATACAGCCCCGTCCTGCTCGTTCCCATTGACGAGAGCGGGAGGAACTGAAGCGCCCGCTAAAAAAAAAAAAAAAACAAAAAAAAACCACCCAGGGATAGAAAGATGAGAGAACCGAACGCGAGAAAAGGCAGGCAGCGATGCAACGCCGGCTCTAAAAAGCCGAAGAAGCCTGGCGACAGCCCTGTGCCGGCCCCAAGAAGAGCACGGTGAGAGCCCGGCAGCCTCTTACCCCGAACGAAGAGCCCTTAAGAACCACCGAGCGCTCACCGCCTCCGGGGTCCCATTACAACCAGCACGGCTCATCAGTTGGGGAGAATCTTGAAGCCGCTCTGCAACCTAAAAACAAAAAATAAACAAGGAACAGAGAACATGAAACAGAGCTCCAAAGTTTCGCTTCCAAAGCAGCCCCGACGGCACCGGGAGCGGATAAAGAAACGCACCCGGCTCCGGCACGCCCGGCGAGGAACTGCCCAGAGCTCCCTCTTAGCTCCTAGCAGCCCCCCGGAGGAGCTTAAGAGGCTTTGGGGCGGGCCCTGCTCTGAGCTCCGGACGAGGCGCAGCTGTGCCCGGCACCTGCCTCGTTAGCGCAGCCGGGCCTCGTTAGGGCGGGCCCGGGGCTTTGACAGGTAGACACGTGGACTCTAGATCTGAATGACGGACTTAAATTGCGCTTTGAAGTTACTTTGCGAATGTTTCTCTGCCCCGTTGCTCAGAGTTACGTCCATTTGTCATAGAAATCACTAGGAAGACCTTCCGTGAGATTTTAAACGTATCTAGCTAAGAACATGGGTACACTGTAAAGACTTCAGTGATGGAATTCCCTTGACGTAGCATCATTCTTAATTTACTATCCTGAAAGTTGGACTGTGCTGCTTTTTAATTTTTAACACTGCAGAACTGTGAATACTTTTATTGCATGTTGTTATGGACATCAGATGCAACAGGTGGGAAAAGAAGGGAGACCTGAATGTGAGAGTGATCCTGCTGGAGGTTCTGTGACAGCTCGTCTCCCAGCTGAGCAAAACCCTGACGTTTCCTTTAATGATCTGAGGGAATCGTTCTGGAAGACAAATAGCGTCGTAGCACAGAGCTTACAGCTACTGGTGTGAGCTGGTGCTGCTTTCTGAATAGTTCCAACCCCCTGCTATGTGCAGGGTCGCCAAGCACTGGACCAGGTTGCCTGGAGCCGTATCTGGCCTGGCCTTGAATGCCTCCAGGGATGGGGCATCCACAACTTCCTGGGGCAACCCGTTCCAGTGCCTCACCACCCTCTGAGTGAAAAACTTCCCCCTGATATCTAATAAACCTCCCCTGATCTCAGTTTAAAACCGTTCCCCCTCGTCCCATCACAATCCACCCTTGTAAACAGCCATTCCTCCTCCTGTTTATATGCTCCCTTCACATACTGGAAGGCCGCTATGAGATCTCATCCAAGCTAAATGATCCCAGTTCCTTCAACCTTTCCCTCACAGGAGAGGTGCTCCAGCCCTTCGATCATCTTAGCTGCCCTCCTCCGGACCCGCTCGGCATCTCGATGCCTTCTCTAATCTGCATTCTTAATTCAACTGCTATTTAGTCAATAGTTTCCAACGTACAAGCAGTGCTTGCTGCAAGCTATGCTGCACAAACGGGTGTGAAAAGAGTTCATTCAGAGGGAAAAGGTGTGGCTGGAAGGTTTCCGGCGTTCCGAGCCACATATTCTTCTTCTTAGTCCAAAACAGCTGTCCCTGTACGCTACACAACATACTGAATCTTCACAGCACAAACAGCACAGCGCAAACATCAAGGCTGCGTAGGACGCACGAGTTTGTGCGCTGACAGCCCCGGCTGACGGCCCCGTGACGGCGGCTCAGCGGCGCCCCCTCGTGGCGGCACGGGGCAACGGGCAGAGCGCTGGGAGCGACGTCCCGTCTCCCGGCCGCCGTCTGTTGGTGCCTGCGCCCCTCGACTCCCTCCGGCTGAAGGGATCGGTGCTCCTGCGTGCCCTGCGGCTGCCGGCGCGGAGTAAAACTTGCTGGGATTTGCATTAGCGGGGGAAAATTCATCTTCAGCCCTTCACGAGCTCAATAGACTCAAAACCGCCCTCACCGTAAAAGATTTTTATCGTATACTTAACGTGAATCTGCCCTCCCTGAGCTGGAAGCCGTTTCCCCATTTTCTGTCGCCACGGACCCTGCTGTGCAGTCTGTTCCCTCCTTTCCTGGAGCTCCACCCGAGATACTGAAAATAATTGTCTTTAGCCAGGATGATATTTTTGCGCTGTCTAATCAAGTAATTTGCTGATTATAGGCTACGCGCTGGCCCCGTTGAAGTCAGTGTGAATTCTCATCGGGATTTCAAGCAGAGTGGGATTTCAGCCTGTGTCTTCTAGGAGAGATCAAATGCGTATCTCACTAACCCTGCTGTCCTTAAGCTTTTTTCCACCTGTACACACAGGGTTCGCCTTCTCTAATATACGACAGAGTATTTAATTCACCTTCATCCTATTCACCCATTTCTTTGCTTCCTGTGTTAATGTCTTAACGTCCTCCAACACCTGGCAAATGTGCAGCACGTCTGGCTGTCTGAGGGATGTGCTCCATCCAACATTTGAGCAGGCCATGATCGCCCCGGTACTCTTGCAGCATAAAGAGCCACGTGTAGCTGCGCTTCGTCCAAACAAACAAACTCATTTCCCTATAAACAGGAAAGATTATTCTGACGTAGCAAGGTTTGCAGAGGGATTTCAGAACAGGCTGCGGGGCTTATATTCATTTGTGATCAAAGTCATCTCAACCGTAAAACTTATTACCTCCCTTACCTCCCTCCATCCTCCAGGCTCTCAAAACTTCAAAACTTTAGCAAGATGCAACTACAAATAAATGCAGCTCAGCTTACAGAGAAGCTGCTGACTGGACTGACAGGGCAGGATTTATCCCTAAAGCAGCCGCATGGAGGAGAGCAAAACCGCGTGTGGCAGGAGCGGGCCCAGCAGCATCTGCCTAAGAAGGCTCTGCCACCACAGAGACAATCTCGAATTTATCTCAGCCCTAGCATTTGTCTTGTTAGAGACAGGAATGTTCCCCTATCCGCTTTGCACTTTGTTCTATTTCATACTGTTATGGCAATCTTTTTCCACTTTTTAGCATTCGCTTTTCAGAATGTTTCGTGTCTTGAATAAAAAACGAAGCCATGGCATAAATCAAATTAAACATGGCCTGCTCTTTTTCTTTCTAGGTGTATCTGTTGAGCTGCATTGTAAGTTTAGCGTTACTGATCCGGTAGTTATTTTAACTACTGCTTGGCTTCAGCCCTGTTGATATATTGGTTATTTTTATATGTGGTAGGCCGTTTGTGTGACTGATTTTACAATTCCTGCTGCCTGCTGAAGGACATCCCTAGAAACAGACCTCATAGCTGTATTCTCAAGATGAAAGCAATTGGACAGAAGTACCTTTCTGAAAAGAGGGACCTCTATTACATTTACTTTTTTTTTCTGAATTGCTTGCTCAAACCAATTGGTTGGGTTATTGGAAGAAATGAAACGGGGAAAAATTGATAAGATTCAGGTGTCGGTTTGTGGCATTAAAGCCATTTCTTATCCTTAGCAAATGGTGACTTCTGCATCAAATTCCAGTGTATGGCCAAAATATAGCACAAGGGAGAAAATGGTTATGCTTATCATGGTAGCACGGGGTTAGGGGAGGTGAATACAAGAGCATCAGAAAAGCGCATTGCACAGGGTTGCTATTTTAGGCAGCCGGTCGCTCGGTTTCCCTTTTTGTGGAAGAGGGATGCTACAATAACTGTAATTTCACAGATAACTTGTATTTTAGGGGCATTTTTGGTGTCAACATGAAAAATTCAGAGCCAGACAGAAAGGCTGGCAATAGGAATAGGACTTTACATTGTCAAGGAGGTTTGTTTAGCTCTTATGTTAATGCTCTTATGAGGCAGGAAAACGGTCATAATTTTGCTTCTGAAAATCAATACTTTCAGCTAAAGCCATTTAAATACTTACAACCTTCAAGTTAAGGGTGGGTGGCTATGATTCCTCAGGATGTGAGCTAGCATTCAACCGCACGCCACAATGATGGTGTTAAATGGGAGGCATGCTGTTCTCCGGCGCATCCTGCTTCATTCAGACTGCACAAAGTTTGTGGGCAAGGTGGCACCTGGCTCAGCGCTACGCCAAACATCTCTGGCCTCCTTCACCACGTGCAAACAAAAGGACCCTGGCGCTCCGTGAGCATCTGCGACGTGGCAAAGATGAACTGTGGGAAAAAGCACCGCCACCAAATCATCCTCTGTTCTTTCTCTGTGCCAAACCTATTTACTGCGTGATTTTTGAAGCAGGCCATAGTGAGATTCCTCTCAGCGAGTCCCAGAACACCTTACACATCTGTTGGGCTGTTGCGGGCCATTTCTGGTGGATGCTTTGGGCTGAATAAGCCCCTGCTGGATGAGCTCGAGCTGAGTGAAGGGCGGCTGAGGTGCCGCCAGTGGGTTACAGGAAGAAAGCAGCAGTGCGATGCCTCTGCTGAAGACTGCTGGAGTAGTGCTGCTTTCCTTGCTAGCAGGTCCAGCAACTGAAAGAGTCATAAATCAGAGGTTGAGATTATATGTGAATGCATTTTTCTAATGTCTAATCAGTTCGATGGCTTCAGCCGTGTCTCTCTCAAAGACCCCGATAAACTCATTAGAAATAAATACGAAACATTTATAAATGGCAGTCGTTTTCCAAGTTAGAAAAGGGCCTTGTTTATGAAGGCTCACTCTGAAGCACTCACCCGCCTGGAGGCGCAAAGCACAAATCGTGTGTGCCCCGCTGTAAGTGTGATGGATTCTGAAAGGTGCTGCAAAAGGCATCGTGGTCACGCAGGCAGTTCTTAACTTCCCTGGTCCATTGAAGAAGCTGCTATGAAGCTGGTTTGGGATACACTCCGCTTTGCTTCAGTCATCTCAGGGCTGCTTCATACTCATGGCTACCCGCTTCCAACCTCAGACTGCCAGAGGAGCTGAACTTGGGTTCCAAAACGAAGTGTAACTTCAGGCATTTGCATGGGTCAAATGTAAATGAAGCCGCTAAGCCAGCCGGATCCGTGCGTGGTGGATTAGAGCCAATGATGCCACGCTCTGCAGTGTCTCAAACTTCCTTTTGGGAGTTCAGTGTTCTGTGAGGGCAAGCCAAGAAAAATAAACCAACAGAAATGGTAGGAAGAACAAGCACACAGTCCAACCGCCGATTACAGATGCGGCTGCCTTCATCCCCAAAAAGGTCCCCGCCATCCAATCTCAGCATCCTTAGTGAAATAATAATGGATATGATTTTCCCAGGGAACTAACCAGCTTACCATCAGATACCTGCTTGTGGTGAAAGGCGTAGGGAATTGTTCTCATTTCGTACCGGAGTATGTTTTTGTCACCTTGCCATTTTTGTTCCATAATCTACTCTTACTTTTTCACTGCACCTAAAAGAGCTTTTTCCTTACAAATCCTCCGTGAAGAAAACTTGCAATCGTCAAAAATCGAGTGACTTTGTGTTTTATTGTGAAATCAAACTGCTGGATTCTTCTCTTTCGGAACAAAGACAAAAAGCAAGGATGGGCCTCTTCTTAGACAGCATATAGGACTTTTTGTTCAAAAATCGATGAAAATGGAAAACCGGGGCCAGCTTTCAGAGAGGAGATGTGCAGGTTTCCTCTGTGGAAAAAGTGAGTACGTCAGTAGCTCACGGGGTAGGGAGCCCACGTGAAGCCAGCTGAACCAGATGGGAATCTCTCGCAGCGGCTGCAGCAGATGGGAGCAGGTCCCATAGAGACCCTCTATCTTAAACGTCCCCTCCTTGCCAGAAGCTCTGCTTTTCTGGGGCCGGACCAGATGGTTGGTGAAGCTCTCAGACACGGCGGTGATGGGGGTTTGGGAAAAGGTGGGTGAGTGGGAGAGGAAGGTGGGCTCCTCGCTAAGATGTACGGCCCATTGCCCCACGACATCGTGCATCAAAGGCTTCGCGCGGTCCTTTATTCAGCTGAGGAAGCTTAATCTTTCAGACAGATGGTTATTAAAATTAGAACACATTCAAGTAAATAAAAACGGAAAACGATCTGTCCTTCAGCAGCGAAGCTTTCCTCTGCCGTTCGCTTTTGCAGTGCTCTGTCGTGGCTCTAGAGGGCTGCCTTAAACCGCTGCAAGAACTCAGAGCCGTTGTTTTTCAGCGCTTTCCTTTTACTCGCCTCCCAATTTTTGCCTCGTCATCAGCGAGCTTCTATCGCTAAGTGAATTAGCTGTTGTGATGGGCTAGGATGAAACGCCCTTTGGAAGGAGACTGCTGTCTGCAGCTCCGATCTCTGGTCTGCACAGTATGCATGTTATACATACAAGTCGACAGTGCTGAGCTGAAAATTTGAATTAAATCTTCTTGACGCTGAGCTTTTAAGCTCAGGCTGGTGGAAAAAGTGCAGGTTTAATGGGAGAGTTAAAAAAAGCTGTCTGTTTTTTGTTCCAAAAGGATCAAAGGTTATGCTGTATTATATGCCACCATATAATAAAATATAAAATGAACGGATCTTATGGTTGCACGTGCTCAATCTTTGTATTTTAAAACCTGCAGGACGTTTCTTATTTTTAACTGCTGTAGCTTTTCTAGAGTTGGTCTGTTGAGGAACGTAAGTGTTTATAGCTCAGATGTTAAGTAGATGCAGTTTATATGAAGCAGAAAACACAAAAAGCCACCGTGTAGTAAGGACCTTTACTCCTTGAGTGGTTATTGCTGCAAACAGTCCTGTTTTGTAAATCTGATGATAATAAAGAACAGGCTCCGGTTTGAAATGCAGCAAATTCTGTGCTCGTTTCACTTCTGAGGAATGCTGACAGGAAGCATGCTGACTTTGTAATTATTTGCAGCAAACTCCTCTCCTCATAGCCCCCAAAGGGGTGCAGGAGCTGACTGACGGGGAAAGCAGACAAACCTGAACAAATCAGTGCACATGCAGAAAAGAAATGGCCACAGAACAAGAGGGGATGGTTTAAGCTATGGCAGGGGAAGTTGAAGTTAGATATTAGGAGGAAGTTTGTCACCCAGAGGGTGATGAGGGACTGGAACAGGTTGCCCAAGGAGGCTGTGGATGCCCCATCCTGCAGGCATTCAAGGCCAGGCTGGATGTGGCTCTGGGCAGCCTGGGCTGCTGGTTGGCGACCTGCACACAGCAGGGGGTTGGAACTGGATGAGCATTGTGGTCCTTTGCAACCCAGGCCATTCTGTGATTCTGTGAAAAATCATTACTCAAAACTTCATAGGTAGTTGGAAAGATCTTACAAAACCTGCCAAGTCAGCCTTGTGAGGTAAAAGCCCTTCACGGTTGCTCAGCTGCTCCAGATAACCAGGCTGTGCCCTGACTGGAGGATGAGCATGCCGAAGGAAGGACGCTTTCCTCCCGTGAGCTCTGGACACCCTCGCCCTGCTGGTGACGGGCACAGCCCTGATGTCCCCTTGTCCCTGCACTCGCTTCTGGGTCAGGTTTAACCTCAGACACAGCCATGTGTCGTATTCATGTATTGAGGCTCTTTAAGAAAGGGCCGTAGGTGCTTTCCAAAAGACACATTTCTTGAACAACAAGCAAATACAAACATGCAAAACAGATGTTTTATAATGTAGACACAAGCACTCAAAATTACTTTACGGCTGGTCGATTTATTGCACAGCATTTAACCAAGCGGCTTGGATGGGACAGTTTGCACAGAGTGAAGAGTTTGCAGTTACTGAGCTGCTGTAGAAAATTACAGCAAGAGAACCAAATGCATTTCCTGGCTTACCTG
Organism: Tympanuchus pallidicinctus; assembly: GCF_026119805.1. Lineage (NCBI taxonomy): Eukaryota > Metazoa > Chordata > Aves > Galliformes > Phasianidae > Tympanuchus > Tympanuchus pallidicinctus. Next base: position 3,801,882 of record NW_026294679.1, read on the forward strand.
AGCATAGGATATGATTTCTCTAAGCACTGTCACCGGTGTTAAAACTATGTGATGGGATATATCAGTAAGAAGCATCTTCAAAGAGGATTAAAGGTTCAGACTTTTTTTGTGTTTTTTTTTTTTTTTTTGATGCAATAGTATATTGAATTCTTTTGAAGTAATTAAACTTGAAACTGATCCAGCTTTTAGCTTTTTTTTCTTTTTTTCCTTTTTGGGTACAATACTTCTTACAGTTTACAGCTAATTGGCAGGTGAGCAAGATTAGCAGCACCGAACACCACTTGGTGCTGTTACTGCCTAAGGGAGAGCCAGGCAGCCTGCAGTACAGAAGAAAGCTGCTCGAATGCTCATGCTAGAGGAGCATAATGAATGTTCACCCGAGGAGATAATGCAATGACTTAACCTCCCAGAAGAAACAGGACCTCGGTGTTCCAGGAAATTTCTTACTGAGAAAGTGTTTCAGGGATGACAGCAAAGCTTCTCTGTGGCAACCTAAACACTAAAAAGCCTGTAGGTTGCTGTGCTGCTTGGTTGAAATTACAGAATCGGAGCACTTGACTTGCATTCAGACCGCACTAATCCCCACGGAGCTTTATCCCGTGTTTGTCATTAGTTGGCTGCGCTGACAGGCTCCCCTGCTTGCCCTCCCTAACCAAAACAGCAACAAAAACTCCTTTGCATCAAAGAGAATTTTCTTTCAACTTTGATCACATTTCTTGTGGTGCTCAAGCCTGTTGCTAAGAGAAAACGCGCCGGCAAGGAATGGGGAAATCATTATTATAATTACTCTTGTTACACCCCAGTGAGAACAAGGCTCTTGGAGCACTCAGCAGAACGACAGAGCAGTGTGGGGGTTAATTGATGGAGCTGGTGACAGCCCTGCTGGGCTGAAGCTGCAGGAGGGCCCGGCCGCGACATCGGCACGTGGCGCAGAGCGCCTGGCTGCTCCCTTGCAAGGTCTGCAGGGCACCACCTGCAGCTGTGCCACAGAAAATCAGAATCACTGAGGTTGGAAAAGACCACTAAGGTCCCCAACACCCCCCGCCCCCCATGCTCACTGCTGCATCCCCATCACTCTGCAACACCTCCAGGGACAGCGGCACGTTCAAATCAGAGGCCTCTTCCCTACATCCCCAAGTATGTTTTACAAAGCACAGCATATACAATATAATCTGCTTGGAGGTGTCGTGAAAATTTTATTTATTTATTATTTATTTATTATTACAGCTTCTGAGGCTGTAATAAATACATAAAGCAGGGCTAAGAATATCTGTGCTTGTTTGAAAACGTGCTTCTGTGTTTCCAGAGCTCCTCTGTATTTCATGAAGGTGCTTGTTCTGAAATAGTGGTACTAAATAAAATGTTTTTTAATTTTCCAGCCAGTACAAATAGAGGAATTCACCTTTCCGGTGAAAGAAAGAAGAGGAAGGATTATCACTTTCACCTCCTGTATTTAAAAGGTATCAAGCACAAGATGAGGTGACATTTACAGGGATCACCGCTTAGTCATTCAAGATTCAGCATGGCTGAAAGATGTCAAGTGCAGGGCAAACACCTGCATATTTCAAGGCAGTAGGAGCTACACGTGGCGTGTAAAACTGGTAATGGGCAGTGAGATGGTGAAATTGCAGAGGATGTGAAAGGAAATGAATGTGATGAATACTGGACCTGTTACATCACAAGAGAAAGGCGATAATCATTAATGCGGTTGCTGATATTTGGGAACAACAGTGAAATGTTGCCATAAGCGTTCACAAAGCAGCATTTGGCAGCAGTGAGAAAAACACGGATGCCTGATTGCAGTGAAACAGCCCTGCACTTGCTTTGTGTTCCTGGTTGGCTCCCCACACTGCTTCTGGTGGCCCCTGTGTTCATCAGTACACCAAGCCGCTGGGAAAAGTCCCTCTGCTGGCGGTCACTGTGCTCACTTGTGCTTTGGGAGGTCCAGTGCTGGGAGACCCATTTGGATGGACAGCATGCCCTGTGTTTGCTCTTCGCCTGCTGTCAGTCACAGCCTGAAACATTAAACTCTGTCCCAGCTCAAAAAAACCATTTCTAAGCTTGTAGTAATAAGGGATGACAGCTTCATACAAGTGGAAGCATTGCAATGCTTTAAAACAGATTCCACTGGAATGCTGCTTTGACTTCCAAGCTGTTCTGAAGTTAAAGAGCAAGGAAGGACAGAAAGCCTGTATCCAGCTACTTTCTTGGACTTACAGCTATTGATTACAGTTGCACTGATTACTGGAGCACTGCATCTAATAGAGTTGCTCTCAGATGGCACTACTGCAGTAGAGGGAAGTGCTGCCAACTTGGAAGGAAAGTTTACAAGCATTGGAAGAGGCAATATTTAGATCTCATGATAGAAATGATTTGGTTAAAACTTCCTTTGCGCTCACTGCTGTGTTCAGCTGCATTCCTGTAGAGTCTCTGAAATGAGAAGAATGCTGTTGTCTCACCAGGAGTAATACAGCACATAAATGTTTAGTAGTTTTCCAGCTGTTTCTGTGTCTCTTCCCATCCAATAAAGTTACACAACTGCCAAATCCTAATGCTAAGTCAGTAACATCTTCCTGATCAGGAGGCGGATATACTTTTAAAAGTTTTTTTAAAAAAATAATTTCTGCTACTTGTTGCTTAATATGGAGTGTTTATTATTTGTACCATGCATGCTATCCCAGAAATGAGAGCTGTGATGCGTAAGAGAAGATAGGATCATAAATTAATGCTTTGTAAAAACTGTTCTTTACCAAAATAGAAAAGAAAATGCAATTGCAGGTTGGAGTATAGGAAGACATCACCAGAAATAGCGTATCAGTGATTTTACTCTTAAATTAACATGATAGTTTCTTGATTCATCTGTCTTTCATCCCAAAATAAGCCTAGCAGTGCCCAGTTTCAAGGTTATTTTTTTATTTAAAGTCAGCATTTCAAATTAGATGATTTTGGTTACTTACGTCAACTAGCGAAGGTCCTCAGCGCTAGCTTTAGAAAAATAACCTTTGCAGACAGGACAAAGCAGCAAGAGATAACCTGATTGCCTTTGGACAGCCCTTCATTGATTTCAGATCGCACTGTAATATTTCACTAGGAAAGAGCCTCTTCAGAAGAGGATGGAGGCCATTCCACTGCTGCTGTGCTCGCTCAGAGCCCTGGGAAACATCTGCAATCTGCCTTCCTGCAGCAGCTTCCACTTCTAATTATTCCTCAGTAACTTCTCAAGACAATGTCTTCTTCCCTACGTAAGCCCTGGCATCCTGTCACCAGCCCATCTTTTTAGCCCCAGTCACCACAGCTTCCTTCAGAGCTCTTAGGTTACCCATTGCCTCCCATGCTCAGACCTGCAGCCACTTCACGCCAGCATTGCAGCACTTAACTGCAAGTGTTAATTGATGGAGCCCAATTAACGAGAGCATTCCTGCCAGCCAGAGTTTTGCTACTGTGCCAAAGGAACCGGAGGACGCACTGGCTCCTATTGCCTTATCTACAGGGAGTGCCCGAGCCCTGGGAGCACTACAGGTGGATTATCAATGGGGGGCACTGACCTGACTTTAGTGGGACTTGGCACTGGGGCTCAGACAGGAGATGCTGCAAAGTAATCCAAGATGGAACAGCCTCTCTTGAATAAATCACACATGAAAATCTCTCAAAGAGTGATGCTCAGTGAGTGGTTTTGTCTCCCATCCTTCCCCCTCCTCACTGCACTGCAAGTTTAATAACCCGAAACTTCTTGGCCTGGAGCTTTCTAAGATTTAAGACTTAAAAATGAAGCATCTCCTTATATCTGTCCATTTCCAATAGAAAGAAAGGGAAGATGGGGGTGTCACTTCAATGTCTTATCAGTGGTACTTGTTTGACTTCTCTTTCCTAAGTGCACTGCTTGCCTTTTTTTGTGATGGAATCAAACACTTCTGAGCAGTACAGTATAAGAAGATGTATCAGTTTTCACATAAGGACTTTAAAAAGGAGAGCAGTCTGTGTTTCACTCCATAGAAATAAAGAACTATTGTACAGTATAGCATATAACACTTGCACCATGGCCAATTGACTTCCTTCCTATTAATCAACTACTCTGTTTACCTTCTTATACAAACCATTTCAAAACCATTAAAACTAAGAGGATTAGCATCACATTTCTGGCAAAATGCACCTTAATTTCAGCAAATGCTACTTTCACTGTCTGAGGAAATTTAAAAAAAAAAAAAGACCTTGAAAGCAATGGATTCTTTATTGTGGCAAATTCATGGAAACCGGTATAAATTATGTCTCCCAGTAAAAATAGCAGGGAGAAAAAGGGAGGGGGAGGAAGAATACAATTCCCTCACTCCAGTGAGAGAGAATTGTAAGAAGATTAAATTACCAACAAGGAAAAAAACACAAAGCAATCCTGAAATGCAAGTTAAATCCTGACAATGTGAATTAATTGTTCTTTCCTGGCCATGTACAAGTAATGCCTACTTTTGTAGCCCTTGTTTAAGGAACAGTCGGAATGTCTAACTCGGTTCATAGGTAACACTGCAAGACATAAGTTTTAAGACCCAGAGCTCCCCTTCCCTACATCCTGGGAGTTTGCCTGGTGAAGAAGCCCTCCTGTGGTTCATTCCAACTGCTTATTTGGCTTTCAGTTTCAAGTTTAAAAGGTTTGGTTTAAATAGGATGAATTCACAGAGATCTTCATTAGTAACAAGCATTAATAAGAGTAACACATTTTCAGGAGGGGAACTACCCAGATATCCATGTGGCGCAGCCTAGGAGCCTACAAACAGAGGGGAGTCAACTCTTTATAGGGGGAGGTAACAGCAGGACAAGGGGAAATGGTTTTCAGTGGAAGGAGGGAAGATTTAGGTTGGATATCAGAGGGAAGTTCTTTACAGAGAGAGTGGTGAGGTGCTGGCACAGGCGGCCCAGAGAGGCTGTGGATGCCCCGTCCCTGGAGACATTCAAGGCCAGGTTGGATGGGGCTGTGGGCAGCCTGGTCTAGTATTAGATATGGAGGTTGGTAGCCCTGCATGTGGCAGGGGGTTGGAGCTTCATGATCCTTGCGGTCACTTCCAGCCCAAGCCATTCTGTGATAGCTGGGTGGTGGCCGGATTGGGATGAGGCTTCTTGAGGTGCTTAATTTATTGGGCAGGCATTGCAGATCAGTCTCTGGGATCTGATGGTGATGGCCCCTTCTATCTGAAAAGATGAATGAGCCTCTATAAGTCTGGTCATGTCATATTAGCTGGCATCAGGAAATTAAGATAAAACTTTTTGGCTGGCTTTGTATTGTTATAAATCTAAATGACAAAACTCCTTATTTCTGGGGAAAAAAAAAAAAAAGAAAGACCAGCAACACCTGGGCTCTCTTGCTGAACAAAGGATGCAAATTCACCTAACGTGGAGGAGCTGTGCTGTCACTCCTACAGCTCAGGGCAATACACTTGAAAAATAAATTGTTCATCTTCCGTAGCTTAAAAAAAAAAAAAAAAATTAGTAATCAACCTCCTGCACTTGCTGATCAAAAATTCCCATGCTGGAACTTCTTGAGGAAGTCTTGAGTAATAAATATTGTACCTACATTCAAGAGAAAGCATCTGATAAGAAATAGACCTGGTATTGATCACAAAACTTCCTAATCAGCGATGCACACAACTCACATGCAGAACATATGGAGATAATCTTTTCACACCAAGTTGGCTGCTTCTCACCAGCAAGTTGTTTAAAATTTCCTCAAATATTTTTCTTCCACTGCAGTGACAGTTATGGGAATTCTAGAAATACAATTGAGATAAGTAATTGCGCATTCGGATAGATAACAGCAAGAAAATCAAGCCACTGTCACGATGCAAGCAGTGGTCTGGGCCCCATTCCACCATTCCAATCTGTCATACATAAGCATTAGGGCTGCTCTGGAGTTCAGAGCACACTTAGGATGTTAAAATCACTATCTTTTTCCAAGCACCATCTTTTCCAAGTCCTAAATTTCTACCTACACCTTTTGCAACTGCAAGCTCAGAGCTGGCTCCTCACCTTCTTGCACAACCACCAAGAAAAAAGATGCTATTTCCCATTCGTCTGCCCCACAGAACCTTGTGCAAATGTCATCCTGTGCTTCTTTTACAAAGGAAGATGAGTACCAGCGGCCCAATGCTGAGCCGTGCCTGATGGCCTGACGTGGATAGCATTGCCCAAACTGGCAGCTTCACCTCATTGTGCAAAAACAGGCACACGAGCAGCACAAGAGGGATGCCTTCAGCTTCATGAGACATCTCACAGCATTTTGCTGTGAGCTGGCAGTGAAAAAGAAGATAAGGAACCCAACTTAAATTCTTATTTTTGTCAAAAGAGCTAAAGGCCATTAACATCAGTCTCTTAAAGCTGGCTGAGAGAGAGCCATAATAGATTCAGCAAGATATACTGTATATTAAAAGGTTCCTGGTTTTTTTTTTCCCCCAAAATGATAACCTGCTGAAGGAAATGATGTCCTCTGCCACAGTACCTGCTTGTCTAATTGCAAACCATGCAACCTTATCCCCCTAGAGATTTGGAGATAAAAAAACTCCACTGTCATCACCTCCACCCTCCCTGGCTCCACTCTCCCTGTGCAGCAGGTAAGACAAGAAACAAGGACTGGCAGATTTAAATAGATGGAGTTCATTTGAGAAACCGGACAATTGCAAACAGCAGCACGGACACGCGTGCGGCAGGAATGTAACAAGTTAGTGACAGGAGGCTTTTCAACTGAGCAGCAGGAAAATAAATAACAGATGTTACTTTGAAGGAACATGGCTGCCCCGAGTACTTCAATTCAGGCAACCGATGAAAGTGCCAGTCTGGACAGAATTTTGAGTTATTTGGGGGGGAGGAAACAGGGAGAAAAATGTTTCTCTAGATAAAAATGCATAATGGGTTGAGGGCTGTCCTCGCTTGCAACAACCACTGCATGTCACAGTTCTTGTAGCACGGCTGCCTATACCCTGCTTGTGAATTTGCACTGAGACAGAGTCATCCTTCTGATAGCTCCTTTTAGATTTGCCCTCTTGCTACTCAGAACTCATGCCCAAGATGGGGTCCTTCTGCAATAAAGCCAAGTTTCCTCTCCCTCTGATGCATTCCCCCAAACCCACTCTGTAAGTCAGAGAGAAAATTCCGCATCACTTCTGTAGCCTCTTGCCAGTTTCATCCCACTGGTGTTTGTGGTGGGACTTAAGAGACACTGCAGCCCAGGCAGTAATCGGGGGAGGTCACTGCAGCTTCAAGTCAAAGCACTGGACTTCAACTCTTTTCTAATTCTGAACATATTCAGATTTTGCAGTGAAGCCTTATGGAGAAGGCATCTAAAGTGTAGGCTTAAGCCCTTTGTCTTCATAAAAGTCCATAATAGCAGATCACAAACCAATCAGTCCAAGCTTCAGGAACCAGAGGCTGAGACCATTGTAGCTCAAGACATCCTTTATCCCAGCACAGCTTAGGGAAGGCAAGGCAGGACAATGTCAAAGAATCACAAGTAATCACAGAGTAGCCTGAGTTGGAAGGGACTCACAAGGATCTCTGATTCCAGCCGAGTTCAGGACAACCCAAAATCCAAACCCTTTATCTGAGAGCATTGCCACAATGCTCCCTGAGCTCCAGCAGCTCGAGGCTATGCCCACTGCCCTCTGGCACACAATCTTCCCAAGACCCACCAGACCCTCCCAGATGTAGCACCATGCCATTCCCTCAGACCCTGCCTGAGTTGCTGTCACCAGAAAGAGGTAGATTCTTCTGCCTGTCTCCATTTCCCAGAGCACTAAGCTGATTTCTTGTCCCATTCCTTTGCATTATCCCATTCTGTTATCCATTTGGCCCCCCCTCTATGGAGGGAGGATAATAGGAGGTGATGATCTGGCTGTCTACTGCAGGAGTGCGTTAATTGAACAAATTTTTATGGCTCTGGAAATCTAAATGACTTTCCTGCCTCTAGGCTTTCTGCACAGGATTGTATATTCAGGTGAATGAAATATATGAGTTCGGCTGTGAGAACATTTAGCAAAACTAAAATCTTTAGCTAAATTTGCCACCCCTGACCCCTACATACATTTATTTGGTCTCATTTTAGAAAATTATCCTTTTTCTGGGCCTGATATTAGGCGAGAACAGAGGAAGCAGATAAAACTGAATGAGGAAAAAAAATGCCAAATCTCCTTTCTCCCCCTGCTTCCCTGGGTAGGCAAACACTTCTCTAGAAGGAGAGGCATAGCAAGCAGGGGCAAGGCTGTGCTGGAGAATCACTTGGTTAAGAGATGCCAGGAAATGCACCAAGCATCAGCTGTGCTGATGTAGAGAGCTGGACCCTTCCTCCATTTGCATCCCATAGGCACTACTGCGTCAGATAAAAATACATCCAGTGTGATGTATTTTTCACCATTCACTAGTGAAAAAAAAAGGAATAAATACAGACATTCTCCAAGTGTTGTCCAAGAAAACCAAAAGCCATGACTTCTCTAAAGGAAGGCCATGACTTCACCTGAAGGGTGAGAGGTGAAGCTGGGAACGTTTGCAAACGTATAACTCCATCATTATCCTACAGGCAAGCTGGCAGAGTCTATTTAGTATCATTTGAAAGTTCACTGAGATGAAAATAATGACAAAAATACTGTGACAAGATAAAGTACAGTGCTATAAAAATTCTCTACAGTGCTATAAAAATTAGATTCTTAGCAGAAAAGAGAATGAAGAGGTAATTTAGTAAAAGTGATGGATGAACCTCTGAAGGTTTGGAATTCCAGTTCAGTGCAGTCACTTCTTCAGATCTGAAGAGTCCAGGAAATTCAGGAACATGGTCACTAGCCATGATAACCAGTCCCCCCTCGTTCTGACCCACCTGAAACCCCTCAACAAAAGGAAGACAAGATTGGACTCTCCAGCTAGGTTGCCCAGCAGTAGTTAAATAAACCCTTATTCAACCTAAGCTAACACCCCTTGTGGGATGAGGACGTGCATTTCTATCAAGAAAAAAAGAATCAGCTTGCTACAGCACCTGGTAGAGTTGGGGAAGAATCACCTTCTGAAAAGTATCTCACACTGGGCAAATGTGGTTGAAACCCACCATTCCTGTAGTGGAACAGGCTGGTATTAAGAAAAATAATTCAATAGTGAATAGTTTGATGGCAAAACGAGAGCCTGGCACTGAACAATTCAGTGTCCTTCATAAGCAGAAGCAATCACCCTCATTACATAAGAGCTGCTGAACCTCAGACGACAAAGCACTTTACAAAACAGTTACCTTTCTTGTAGTGTTTGTGACTGGAGAAGAGATGGTCCTAGTGAAAAGAATGAACTCCGGCCACCATGGGACTCGATATTGTAAACAGAAATAAGATTCAACTCCACCAAGTTTTCTTAACAGAAGCTTTACCTGATAGGACAATAGGCTGGTTTCCAACAGGTAACCATGTTCTTCCCAGGCACTTTATGGGAGCAAAAGAGCACAAAGTACAGACTATAGGAGTTGTAGAACGGCAATGAAATTCATCTCTACAAGGCATTCCAATGGTCCCACTTCTTAGCATCAAGGCCTACTTAGGGATTTATTGTTGTACCAATATGAAAGATCAGCATGGTGGAATGATGATAAAGGAAATGCAACGACAAAAGAACCAACTCACCTGCCCCAGAACACATTGGCTTACAGAGAGAACTCCAAAGGAGAAGGAACTCCAACCTGAGATCCTTCCCCAGTGGCAGTCAGCCCTTAAGTGAGGTCTAAGAGAGGTGCAGCCAGGCTCCACCCCTTCTGGTCACACAGCTGAATTGCCTTCATCTGTGCTCCCAGGGCAGATCAGGTCCTTTCCCCAGGTGCTCAATCAGTGGTTCAGGCCATGACTCAACACTTACCATACAATTGTACACACCTGGCCGCTGAGAGCCTTCCCAGTCTCACTGTGGGTATAAAATAGAGGGTTTAGATAATGGCTCAGTGCATTGTAAAGTCTGTAGAGCACAACTCTAGTGACAATTCTACAATTCTACAATTCTTTTCATGTAGAACCTTTACAATTAAGAGTGAGCACCCAAGAATGTTCATGAAGAGCTTGGGTTTTTTTTTTTCCCCTCCTGTCTTCTTTTTTTCTTTCATTTTTTTGCTTCTCTCTTAAACAAACATTTTGTGTTCTGCCTAGATGGCTGTGCCTTCAAAATAACACAAAACAAAAATAATTGTACTTTTCCCACAGTGAACAAACAGTGCTGGAAAGCTGCAGCTGATATTAATTGTTTTTAAAATGTGACCCTTGATCATTCTTCTTAGTGGCTTTCACCTTGATTAAGTTTTAAAGCAATATTAAATATGTTTCACTAGGTATGCTTAAAGCATTTTATTAACGAGAATGGAAAGAAATAAGGTGAATGAGGTTATATTTTGTATCTGAAGTTTTCCCACCTGGAGATGTCCAAGGCCACGTATGGTCATATATACTTATGTACGAATATAGTAAAATGGATTTAAGGTCATCTTTGGCTGTGTGGGAAAACATTCCTTGAGGCAGGCCCCTCTACTTCCTATGGAAGAAAAGCTGCCGCTGGTTGGGCTCTGGCTGAGCAAAGGTGGATGCATTACCCTGCATGCTGTCCTCCTGCAAAGGGCACATGCACCATCGCACCCTCCCCTGGGAGACGGTTTCTCCTTTTGTCATTTTCCCCTCACACTTTTCTGATTGGATACGTTATTTATGGGCTGTGATATACTGTATTTCTGAATTGATTTTGTGTTCAGCTATTGTAAAGCATTCTTGTGGACCAGCACCTCAGGGTGATATATATTTTTTTCTTTCCTGATGTTCTGACTTACCTGTTTCTCTCTGAGTTTCTCACTCTTTGCTTCTTGTTTTCCCTTTCCTTCCATTGTGGACTGGAATATTCAGCTATCCTCCTCGCAAAATAAAACCACAGTAGAAAATAAGGAATCAAATGCATCCATTTTAATGGGACAATTGTATTAATTTTCTTATGGCCAACAAAATGACATGGAGGAAATGTAGATATGGGGAAGCATATTGGCTGTGTAAAGTCATGCAGGTTAAGGGAGCTGTTTGGAAAATGAATCCTAGAGAAGGGTGGGTTTTAGGATATAGGATATGTAATAGGATAACAGTGGATTTAGGGAGAATAGCATACCTGTGGAAAGGAGTGGATGGGCTATAGAAAAATCATCCAGGCCTGCATCCACATCTGAAGCAAGCATCGAATACACAGGTGTCAGTGACCTGTGAAAGAGTCTCTTCAGTACTGCAATTATGTTGGCAGTCTGTAGGAAGAACTGAACTGGAGAAAGTGTAGAAAAGCTGGATTTGAAAACATATTCAAGTCATGTTGATAATTAAAGCGGGAAAGCACTCAAGGCTGCAAACTGGCAGAGATCCTTTGGGCTTCTGAAGTCACCAACTCCTCCATCAATAGAATCCATTTATTCCGTAAATGGAGCAGGTGATGGCATTTAAGAACATCAGATGGAATAACATATTAAGATTTATTGTGGCCGGAGCTGTGGTTGCCATTGAATTGTTGCTCAAAAGTTGGAAAATATTTATGAAGCAAATCTATGAGCAAATGTGTAGGGATTTTAGCTGTTGTTGGAATTGGGAAACGGGGATATGTTTCAGGAAGCTGACAACCCAACCCGCTTCAGGAAATGTGAACACAGAAATGACAGGAGGAGAGGTTATTTCTACAGTGCCAGTACTAGCTGTATGAGCACTGGTTCCTCCTCACGCCTGTGTTTCCCATTCAGAGGATCATTAAAGACATTCAAACCATACATTTTGTTCTGCCCAAAAGGTAAAATTTCAGACATTTGCTGATTATACCTTTAATTAATAAGAAATGGCATTGGTAAATGCCTCATTTAGCAACTGAGATGAGGATGGGTGACCGTAATGTCCCTGCCTTTTAGCAAGGGCTTTGGGGAGGTGGCAGCTGTTTCATGGTCCCACAGCAGGCAGCAACTGGAAAGGAATAAAGAAAGGTGCCAATGGCTTTGAGGATAGATCACACATTTGGTTGAGAAGCATAATAGAAGGCAAAATGGGCCTTCTCTAGAGAGGGTCAGACTCTAGCATGCTTATATTCCTCTGCGCTCTGATCTACCTTACTCAGAGCTAATTGGGGTGACAAACGTATAAGCGGACCAATGAATAAACACCTAATTGGCTTGCTTGTCTCGTTGGTGCCTCGAGTGCCTGTTGTACCTGTTGGCCCCTGTCCTGGACCAGCCCCAGTGGGTCCGTGTCACCCCGAGGAGCCCAACTTGGGTCCCTGTGTCTGGGCTGCCTGCCGAAATCCCTTTTATTTCGGAGCACTAGTGTCACCCGATCCATGCAGATGATAGAACTGATGCTGTAAAGTCTCTCTGTTCTCGGCCAGTTGAAGACGAAGATTAGTAGTTAATCGGGACAGATAGCGTGGGTTGTGTTACTCTGGTGGCTCTGTGTTACGGTTGCTGAATGGGCAGTTCTGTACAAGGCAGGCAGATACACATCGAGTGCAGCTGACAGCTCAACCTGGGCTAGGTGCGCAGTGAGCGCGGGGAACAGAGCCTGGGCTTTTTGTCCCAGGATTTTTATCATTTAACTGGGTCCTATTTACTTTCAAGCATCTGCTCAACCTTTCATGTGAGATGAAAACAATAGCTTCAGCTGCTTTCTGCCCGAGCACCGGAGGAGTTCAAGCTGATACTCACATCAAAGCGCTCTGCATATTTATCATTCCTTATTCTGTAATAAGCAGCAGCGTCTGACAGATGCACAAAAGAACCACAGTTTCCACTTGGACCTTGCAGTGGCAGCAATGGCTTCAAACACGTATTAAAACCTCACTTGGGAAACACCGAGTGTTTTTCTTCCTGAAGAATTCCAACCTCCTCACAGCTTTCCGTGCTGTCAGGGCCACACTGCATCCAGCAGCATGGGACTGTGTGCTGGGTGCTGCTGGTTGTAGTAAGGACAGGAATGTGCCTACGGTTCTTCTGGAGAGCTCTGTCAAGTGGCATGTAATCGGTTTGCTTTGAAATTTTTCATACCTGATAAAGATACATTTCCTTGCAGGCAACGACGGTCTTATTCTAAGGAATCATTCACTTTTTCATTTAGCAAAAAGCAAACCTTGCTCTGCAACAGAAACTTATGTTTAAGAGAACAAAACATACCGTAAATATATTTTTTAAAAAATCTGCATTCAGCCATCACAGGTGCAATTCCTCAGTAGGTTGTCTCGGGAGTAACTTACACCTGTGACAGCCCCAAAAGTAAATAAGGGTATGGAGTAACTTGATATTATTTAATACGTAGAAAAAGCTGTCGAAAGAACATTATATTGCCTGCACAGCAGGCAGCTAATCACCCCTATAAATATTCAGATTACACTGAGGGTGCCCCAGCCCTGGAGGTGCCCAAGGCCATGTTGGATGGGCCCTGGGCTGCCTGAGCTGGTGGGGGGCATCCAACCCATGGAAAGGGGTTGAAGCCTGATGATCTTTAAGGTCCCTTTCAACCTTTAGATGTTGTATTGAGAGACACAGTTTAGTGGGCAATATTGGTGGTAGGTGAACAGTAGGACTGGATGATCCTGGAGGTCTTTTCCAACTTGGTGGTTCTATGATTTTTTTTCTTTATGAATTTTGCACCTTCACATATATTTTTAATTGGATATACTGCATTATGCTGCGGGAGAGAAACCACAAGCAATGGCCATGAGCTCCGAACACATTCAATAAAAAGCATATTCAAAGCCTATTGAGAAATTTCAATGCCATTATGGAAGATTTGCATATATATGGAGACAATACCTGACTTTCAGAAAGCAACAGAATATAGACTCCTACTGATTCTAAAAGACGATTAAAACCACTTTAATTAACATTAACAAGTTGGGTTTTTTTAGTATGCTGTAATCACTTTCAAGATTGTCAGATTTAGACGTGGATGTTTTATTAAGAAACTTAAAAAAAAAATACCTTGCCCCATTTGAAACAGCTTTAAAAGAGAGCTGGGGCCTCATCACCAGCATGCAGTTGCTGCTTGCTTTGTGTTGTAGTGTGGATGCATCTGCAAATCAGTAAAATGATACAAGAGAGTCTTTAAATTGATCTTTTTAAGGCATCATTTGCATTATGGGCTCACGCCTGGTGAGATTTATCTCAAACAATAGCATATCAGTATTAGCATGCTCAATTATAGATCCTCCAGCAATACAATAGTTAAGATGAGTCCCTGAAGGCTAAAACGGTTCTCTTCCAGAAAGCCGTGTAGTTTTATGCTTAAATAATCCATAAAGACTGTCCCTGTTGAGAAGTTCAAAAAGACTGTTCTTAATGCTTCACTGCAGGGCTTCGGGCTGTGCTGCACATGCCAGCCCTGGCAGCCCTGCAGCAGGGCCCTCTCTCAGTGCTGGATGGCCTTTTTTGGTCTTTATGTTGACTGCTGGAGCAGGATTCTGATGTTCTTTTTCTTTGCTACTGCAGTCTAGAGTCTCTAAGCGTAACATTAGGACTAAGCTTATTAAAAGTGACCTTGAAATCAAAGGCTAAAATGCAACAGTGGCCAGAGCTGGGGCAAGCAGTGGATATTTCCAGCCATACGTGCGTGCGTATTGGTGAAATGGCTGAACTCATGTGTGATGCTCTGCCCTTTGCTGTCAATAATGGGGCACTGATAAAAAAAACTTGGCTGTATAAAATCATAGAATCACTACGGTTGGAAAAGACACCTCAGGCCATCTAGTCCAACAAAATGTGCATTCAGAAGCTGCCCTGTAGGAATCTTGTGACACGTGTACTTAAAATTAAGCACACCTACAAGCTTTGGCCAGGTTGGGTCATAGTGACTTGCTCAAGATCAAGGATGAGTGGGAGGTCAGTTCTCTGACCAGGACCCTAATCTCAGGGATACTCATCCCCCCTTCTCCTGGGTGCAGATGGGTGCAGACATTCACTTGCAACATTTGGTAAATTTTAAGAAAGGCCTTTTTCTGGCAGGCTTAAAAAGGAACTTAAAAAGCCATCGCATCTTGATAGCTTTTGTTTTCTTCTGGAGGACTTCTTCCTACCTCGCTTGAATTTGCAATTCCAACCTCCGTCCCCATATTAAATTTTGAAGGAGGCATTTTTTTTTGAAACATCTTATCTTGACATGCATCTCACATGCCAGACAACCTCAGGCCCAGTTCCTAATTAATTATTTCATAAAGAGCAAAAATAAAGCTGGCAAGAGCTATGGGCAGTGACCCTTCCCAAAGTCCTTCCAGTGGTGTCCCCTGTACCACTTCTCCCTGGGTTGGAGCCATCACAACCATGCCCCAAACACAGGGCAATAAGCACACGTGAAATAAAGCGCTCCTTTTCTGACATTAAAAGCCACTGAAACAAAGGGACAAAGGGCCTTTTTTTTTTTTTTTTTTTTTTTTTTTTTTAACAATATATTCTGAGAGAATGAGAGATTAAGTTTGAGGAGTCACTTCCAATCAGAAAGCCACCATTTAATTACAACACACAGGAAATTACAGAGTGAATGGCTGGGACAGTGATAAGAGACTGACACCGGAGGATGACAGGTACTGAAATCCGACCACTTCATCACAAAGCTACTTATCACAAGAGCCTGTCTGGAAGGCTGACAATCTGATTGTACTGTCAACTCAATTCATAATTAATATATTTATCAAATTAATTACTGAAAAAATCTCGCTGGTGCTCGCCATAAAACAGTGGCTAAATTCATTGCCTGTTGGCTTCGTTTACTGCTAATAACTGTGCTGTCAGTTTAATGAGGGCAGTGAGCGGGCCCTGTTTTAGCTGCATGACAGACAAATTGCCCTCTTACATAGAATGATACAGAGAATTTAAGAGAAGAAAAGAAATATGTCATTGTTTGGTGACAGCCACAATCGGAGCCTTGTCTCGGAAACTTAGCATCAGCTCTAACGTACATGAAAGGGAGGTTGGGAATTCCTTTGTCAGCTAAATAAATACTTTATGAAATCCTGACTGATCCCTTCATCTGCGCTGACCTCGCGGCACCGCGTGGAGCTCTCAGTAATTCTGTGTTGATTCTGAGGCCCCGACAGGAGCTCGCTGCCCGGCATGCCCAAGGCTGGGCTGGGTCTGGCAGTGGGACGCAGGACATGGGAGGAGGACAAGGACGGAGCTGTTGGCAGGCCTTGATTACCACGCTCAATTAACTGCCTGTAAGCTCAGTGAGGTGCTGTGATGCACCGTTGCACGGTGTTGTGCACGACGAGTGGTTAAAATCTGCACCATTCCATTGCCAGGAGATAGAGGGATGGTGAGAGTGGTTGGTGCCTCTGAGAAAAGGACGCTGCTTCCCCAGGAGTGCTAAGTAGCACTCTGTGGCGAGCTGAAAGATACCCAGCTAATTACCAGTTTTAATGGGATTTCACATACATCACTTCAACTCATTGAGTTGAAAAGCCTGTGGAAGCTGTGCTGCAACAGAACTCACCCAAGAAATGAATATTTAATTGCAAAAATCATGAGAAATATGTTTTGGGTTTTTTTTTCCCCTCTGATGACTAATAAGCCAGGCTGTCAATGGTGAGAGGTACAGAAACTTGGTTGAATGTGAGCTGATCCCCTCTGCATGGGAAAGGAGTCCGTATGCAGTGTAGCATTTAGCACTGAGGTCAAAACCCCATGCTGCAACTCTCCCCCTGAAAATATTTTGCAGAATGGATGTCTTATTAAGTTTTTTAATTAGGTTACATAAGTAGCGTTAAGTTAAAGGCCGAATAATTTACCCATCGTTTAAATAGGTTTTAAAAAGGCAGTTTTTCTTGTTTAATGGAGTTTGAACAAATATGGACAAGCAGCGACACACTGCGATTCCACTTCACAAAGGTTAAGTGATAAAATTAATGCTGTGAAAAAGCTCCGTAGCAAGTGTTCACATTAAAAGCCAACATGTGTTATCAAGGCTATAAACACCTGTGATCACTAGGGAAGGAAGTTTGAGGAGAAGGAAATCCCTGCAGGTTACTCACAGCATTCAGCCGTATAGTCAGCTTCATTCTAATCTTTATCACTTGCTCCTGCCCAAAGTATCAATATTCCTCACTCTAAAGAGAAAGGGCTGAGGGTTATTTAATAGAAGATGGATTTCAGACTCTTACTTGGTAATTTTTAGTTATGAGCAATTGGTTCAGCCGTAAAGCCAGGAAAATAGTTGATCACTAAGGCGGTAAGCACCCAGCAGGGATGCTGCTGCAGACACACAGCCAGCAACATCCTCAGGCTCGGGTCACCCCTGCACCGATTTGGGATGAAGATTGCAGCACAAGATCCTGGCTCGTTTTTCCTTTCATCTCAGCCATCCCCAGATTGCAGACTGAGATTGCGGCTGCGGCCGGCTCCCTGCTCACCCACACTGTGCTTCAATGCCCTCCCTTGTCCGCAGCCAGGCGATGCCTCTCAGTCTGCTCGGCACAGAGCCTGGCACCTGCAGAGTGCTGGGCAATGCCTGAGGATGGCTGGGCACAGGGCAACATCTGCATCCCATGCAGGGACCTGTTGTGTAAAACGAAAACTGCTCTTTCCCACCATCAGAGCTGATACCGTGCATCATGTCTGCAGCGCGCTGGGAAGTGCTGGCTGATCTGCAGGAATGGCCGCTTTCATTTGAGCACCTCGTTTATCCCAGTGCCCAGCCCCTGTCTGAATTAATAAAGATAAAAGCGCAATCGTATCGGTATCGGGCAACGCTTGAGAAATAAAAGGCATGGCTCAGTTTACACCACGCATCCCTCAGGGATGAGAGTCTGTCTGCAGTGAATGAGCTCGGCTAGAAAGGCTGTCCACAAATAATAAAAATGATCAACTCCTTAGAGTTATCTTATCCAGTCATCTTCTGGGAAACATTGGGATCAGATATACCCTACCTGAGTTATTTTATTTGGCAAATAAGCACTTTAGGCAAGATTTTCAGGAGGCAAATAGGAAATGAGAGTTGGAAAACATTAATTAAATGTGAATACAACAGCTTAATGGGTTTTATCTTCAGATGAACTGGAGATGACTCTTTGCCATTCACTTCATCAAACTGCAAGCAGAGATAAATGAAATGTAGCAAGAAAAGGCGACCAGGGAAAAGGTGAAAGATGTGGCAGGTTGACAAGACCAATGTAATTTGATTTGTATTCAGGATGGATCAGTTCACAAATTCTACATATTGCTGCCAAACCTCTGCATATTCGAGTAAAAGAATACTTGATTCTTGCAGTAGCAGCTTTTAAAAATAAAGCCATGCTGTTTGAATGCCCTTTTAGAGATGGCCTTTTTCTACAGGCTTTGTAGAGCTCTCTCTCCATAGAGGAGTTTTCCTCATGTTCCATTGACAAGGATTCTGAAAATTGTCAGATATGTCCAGAAAGCTCAGCATCAAGTGCTCATCCTACATGTGGAGCACACGCTATATATCCATGGTGCACTGCTATTTCTGTCTAGAATTAAAGCTGCATAACATGTAGGGCCCCATGACATTCTGAACATTTGGCTTCTTGCTCTCTTTGTTAGAAATGGCCAAGAAATACCACAGATACTCTTGTTTGGGTTGGATTGGTTTAGTTTGGTTGGTTTTTTTTTAATTTGCTTTGTTGTTGTATAATTAATGGAAAGTAATCTAAGAACGTGCTTGCAGGTTACTTGAAATGTGCGTGGATTTAAACCAATTCTTGCCTGTGGTTTTCATTACTATCACTAAAGGGAGAAGGTTTTCAATAACGCCCACTTTTAAACTGCCAGTTGTGCAGTTCCACCTCCATACTGAGTTAGAATTTGCTGACGCAAAGCCACAGCCCATTCTCACACAGCACTGCGTCCCCTGGCAGGCACAGCACCATCTCCCTCACCAATGCAAGAAGTGCAGTTGGGGATAGTTATCTATAGATGGCAATCTTCTTCTTAGCAGAGAGCTGAGGTGAAACCCATCTGCTGCTCTTCTGGAATTAAAAATAAAGCACCGTTATGTACAGATATAGATGAGTACAGAAAAGCAGTCCTTTACAGTGGGATTGTACAGGATGCATTGCAACTGGGCTTCAGGCTTGTATTCAGCCTGGAGGTGCTGCTTTACAATTAAAAAATATTTTAATACAATTAAAAATATTTTATAAACATTGGAATTTATTAATGTCTGCTCAACTGCCCAGCTATGATAACATGTGAAAGGCTGCACTGAGTTCTGCACTGAAGGGAAGAGCATCGGCTTTGTGTGTTATGGCAGAATATTGTGCCTCACACTTCACACTTTTTTATAAAAAACACACCAATTATGCTATTTTTGTTTTCTTTAAATCTATATTCCTTATGGTCCTGTTAGATAGTTAGGACTATTTCTCTGGAAGGCGTGGTGGAGAACTAAAGAGTGCTCCGGCATTCACTCTTCTGCTCCTCAGATTAAGGCTATTTAAGAGAAAATGGAGGGAACAATACAGAAAGAGTGTCCAAGGAGGGGATGTTTTGCACCTCTGTGGGGATCAAACACCATAGAATGGATGGTGATTATCCTAAACCTTGAGTGTCCAAATTTTTGGCTCCATCACATTGAGTGAAGAGAAATCGTCTTTGCCTACATGTAAAATATACAGTGTAGTATATTATATAAATATATACATATATATTTAAGAAAACATAGAAAAAAAGAGAGCAATAAGGACTTAGAACTAGCAGCTTGGGCACATATGTTCTACACCCACTCCATTTGCTCAAGAAAAGAGTGAATGTTTTCAACATGTCTACATGAAGACCATAAGCAGTTGGCAATCACTGTGGACTCGGTGGGGAAAGCTAGTTGGTGTTTAACCAAGGCACCTGTTCTCAAGGGGGTCTACAAAGAGAGACACTGAGCCAACTGCCACAAGTACCACACTCAAGGGATAATATTGAGGAATTAATGTTATATCAAAGGCTATGCTGCAGCATTAATATGTTTAATAGACACATCACATGCACCTCAAAGAGATTTTGATATGTATTTGAGATTGCTATGGCCTTCATTTAGTTCTGTCCCTGTGCTAACACTGATAGATATCAAATAACCTCTGCTGACAATGGTACTGTGTTATTGCTGGAAGCACCTTCCAATGAAGCCCCCTTTGGCTGGGAGTCTGAGGATACAAAATATTGATGCTGTCAGTTATCCAGAAGCTGAGTAATTAAATACACAAAAGTCTGGGCAGATACAAAGTTCTCACACACGGTAAAGCTGGCAGAGGCAAGACTCAAAGCACAAAAAGCCCCTTTGCTCCAAGTGCACGGCAGTTTCAACTCGCTCTACGCAAATTGTGATGCTCTGCTGTCTGTTTTGAAGCAAGTCCCAGAGAAGTCCCTCTGCGTTGAATTCACCAGTGAGCACTTGCTGGGCCCACTTCTGATAAGTTACAAAATCTAAAACTCCTCGTTAAATGCCAGATAATTTGACTGCCCTGAGGGCAGGATGGGTGAATGGGATATGTGAGCTTGAGTCCAGTTTCTTATAATTAACGAGGTCTGAATAAGCAGAACCAATCCAGCCCGAGCGCGAATAAAATTACTACACCCAGCAAAGTTCAAACAAGGAATATGTGAACTGTAAAGTAGTTAAGCACAAATCAAGATGCTGAGTTTCTGCAGCAACTGTTCTGAGCTCTGAAATCTGGAGCTTAGTACATCTCTTTTTTCCCCAAAGGCTTAAGATTTAGAGAATACCAACTTTCCAGGGCCCCAATTCCAAAAGGTTTATGAAATGCTTAATTTTGGGGGACCTAAATAGTTATGTCAGTTCTCATTTCTACATGGAGAAATCATCCGCATTTTTATTTCATATTTATTGGTCAAGGGAAATTTCACTTCTTGCAGCTTTTTATTTTTTTCCTGGTGTTCAAGCATTGACATGAGGTATAATTACATCTCAGAAAAAAAATATATTGAACTAGAATAGGGGATTCAAAGGAGGCTTTCTGTAACCTGCAGTTAAATTAACGTGTTGTCAGAAAGCAGAAATATTGGTTGAGCCTTTGCTCAGGGGAAAAGCCAAAAGTAACACAAGCGCATCTTTAAAGTAGTCACATTTTCTCTGAAAAGCTGTTTCTCAGGAGACTGTGGTCAACTTCAAGGGTGCCTTTATCAGACATTCCAGGGGAAAAAAACAGGAAGAAGAGCTGAGTGCTGCAGGTAACACAATAGGGGTCTGCAGCAGTCACAGGAGTATCAGTTACGATAAACCAAGCTGTGCAACAAGGAGATTAAGACGTGGATTACCGACCACTTACTATGTGACATAAAGAAAAGAATAGCTTCAGATGCCAGTTTGACTTAATCTGGTACTGGCGTTCTTTCCTGGAAAGGATTAATGGGCACGGTGGTTTTTTTTTCTGCTGAGGCATTTTTAAAGGGTTTGTGATAATAAAGATTGAGAGGAGCAACAAGTAATGACAGAATCTTCAGCATGAACTATTAAGGGATTTGATAACTAATTAGCCATTTCTGAGTCAAACCAAGCGGCCATCAGCTGCGTGCCTTGCTTAATTAAGGAAACATTGTATTCCGATGGAAATTAGCTGTGGTGTGATATGGGGCCTTGAATCAATTTCTGTAAACGTGAATACAGCTCAAAATGCACATTGATTGTAAGTGTGGGTGTATGAGAGTTGTTCATAGAATGGCCTGGGTTGGAAACATCCAGAATGATCATCTGGTTTCAACCCCCCCCTGTTGTGAGCAGGGTCGCCAACCAGCAAACCAGGCTGTCCAGAGCCACATCCAGCCTGGCCTTGAATGCCTCCAAGGATGGGGCATCCACATTTTCCTTTTGTGTGGGTTGGTGATGCTGTCATGCTTTCCAGGCATTCCTCTCCAATCTTCCACTCTTCTCTCTGACATGATCTTCATGCAGATACACAGTGTAACTGAAACACCCCACTGCTTCCTTTCTCTTCCTGTTGTGTATTTTTACAGCTTACATCCTGAGAAAATAAGAATTGCCAAAGAGTGAGTGGTCCGCGTGGCATTTTCCAGCCAAGACTGAGAAGCACACAAGCAGGGACACCAGCTGCAGAGAGTCTTCCTGCTAACACACCTTTAAACGGTGTATAAAGAAGAACATTTACAAGTGGAGAGAGGAAAATAAAGAGGGAAGGGGAAGAGGTGAGAGTCTTACAGGTGCTCATTCAAAATCTCAGACATGGCTCCAAGCAGCTCAGCTAACACCAAGGGGTGCAGCTCCAGGACCAGAACACCAGGGTACTCATCCGTTGGAACAAGTCCCATTCCCATGGCTCTTCCTTCTTTCAATCTGCTGATATATCCTCTTAACTGATGAAAGGTGGCATTTTTCTCTAAATTGAACCTTCTCCAGTCAGTTTAATATTGCTCTTCGCTGTACATCAATGTAAGTTAGTACATCATTCCACATTTACTTGAATTAAAAAAAAAAAAAAATCTATTTGATTTTTTTGTGAAGTAAAACCAATGAGTAGGTTTACTTATAAATTCGTTTCTGAGTTTTAGTCCATCATAAATTCCAAGCGCTGCTGCAAAAGAAAAC
The DNA here is from genome assembly GCF_026119805.1 of Tympanuchus pallidicinctus. Taxonomy (NCBI): domain Eukaryota; kingdom Metazoa; phylum Chordata; class Aves; order Galliformes; family Phasianidae; genus Tympanuchus; species Tympanuchus pallidicinctus. The sequence continues at coordinate 3,824,429 of NW_026294679.1, forward strand.
CACCTTTATTTAAATACAAGCCAGTAAGCGAACATCAAAGAGAACACTTAGAGAAACCTTCCTCTATTGGTACCTGCAATACAGAGATTTTATACAGCTCAGGTACTCTGTGTTCATGCCCACCCTCAGCTATGTATTTGGGACTCCTGTCCATCCACTGCAGTTCACTCACATTCCAGAGCAACTGACTATCGCTGGCTGCTCCATAGGTTTCCTCATTGCTTTTTTTCCAGTGATGAAAATGGGCAAAATAGTGACAGCATCCCCAGCTTAAGTTCCTATCTTGGCTTTCACCCAGTTTCAGCCTGTAGAAATCAAAAGTCTAAGAACACATTAATCAGATGTCTCAACAAAGAAAACCTAGGCTTGAAACCTTGTAAGCCTTCAGATGCATTTTTCTGACCAGAAAGATGCATTTGTAGAGGTTGGGTTGCAGGTGATGCCATGTGGGACCAGCCTGGGTCTACTGGGATCAACTGAAAAACAATCATTAACTTCCACAGATTTTGATTAGCCATTGGATAGGATGAGTAAAGTTACACTAGTCCTAGAAATACTTCCTTCTAGTCTGTTTCCAGTTATTTCCATCCTAATTTAAAATTATTTTCTATCATAAAAAAAAAAAAAAAACAGAAAATCTTATTTTGAAGTGTTACAATCACAAAGATCTGCACAGTGGAAAGGTAATACAGGAGTGTAACAGCAAAGGGACTAGTATGAATAGAGCGTTATAAAGGAAAAGTGCTCACCCAACTCAGAAGATCTAGACTTGTGAGGAAAACAACACAAGGGAGAAATCCCCAACAGGAGATCACTCCCCACTGCCATTCAGCCCTTAAATAAGGTCTAAGAGAGGTGCAGCCAGGCTCCATCCCTTCTGGTCACACAGCTGAATTGCCTTCACCTGTCCTCCCAGGGCTGACTGGGCCCTTTCCCCAGGTGCTCAATCAGTGGTTCAGGCTGTGACTCAATAGTTACCATATGTGAGGCATACAAAAGATCTATCCTCATTTTCCATAATGCATAAATATCTCTCCTTTCAGCTCTCTGCTACACTGTATGTCTGCTTGCTGGAAGATTAAGTGTTAAATGCTGTTTAATTTTTGAAATACAAAATAGAGATGAGCTTCGTTTAATTCTGACTATCAGAAATATTCTCAACCTGAAGGCAAAACACAAGAAGACTTCTTTGCAAAGCAGATTTCAACTGTGGGCATTTGTGGCTCAGCTAAGAAACTTCTTGTCATCCCAGAAACCAAATTCCTAACAGACATGCTCAGCCATAAACACAGAAAGGGTCCTGCTGCCTGAAATTCCAGTCATAAAAAAGGATGACTCTCAGTTGTTTCTCACTATACTTCGCTTACTTGGGCAGGGTGCATTCTCCTCACTCAAATTTCACATTTAAAATGTCTTTCTCCACAGGTTAGGAGTTGTCAGGGCAAATCCTTAGCAATGATGAGTTCGAAGGCTACTATTTTACACTATCTAAAGATCATGCCCAGCAAATACATAGTGATGCTAACAGGCAATGGAATAAATATATTCTCAAACCTGAAAGCCTGGAGAACAGTTATGCGTTCATATTTAAATGTGTAGTCTTTAGGTTTAAAGCTTGCATTTCTTTCACAACATAATTTTTTGCTAAAACCATTTCCTAGGAACTCTTTTGATTTTTAGTGAAAGGTAAAAGAGCTCAACTTTCTTCAGTTACAGCTGGAGTACCTTAAAATTAACTAGTTGAAACTGCTTTGATTATAACAGTGGTTACATGATGTCAAATTTTAGAAGCAAAGGCGTTTTAACACCTGTGTCAAGGACAACTCTTGGGCATTAGAGCAGTTTCTAAGGGGAAGTAATCTGTTCAACCTATCCACACACATCTACACCTGCACAATGGCTGAGCTTATTCACACTGGTCCATCCATATGGAGTAATGGAGGGAAGGAGCATCAGTGAGGAGATGCTTGTATGTCCACTCACGTGGTCACTGCAGTGCCAGATGAACTGCTCCTGAGTTCACCCTAACCACATACTTTGCCTTAGGGAGCTTATGGCCGACTGCAGGAGATGGGAACTGCCCCAGCAGGATGGAGATAGCATGGGAGATCTGCCACTCATCTCTGTGCCACTGTACGATTTGTAAATAACACAACCAAAGGCTGGGTTTTTTTTTCTCCTACCCGCTACACAGGTGGTTGGATTTTCACCAGACCATTTATGATCAAAATTAAAACCTGCAATTTGGTCAGTTCATAAATATGCTCCACCACACTCCACTGTGACCTTTAGAAATGCCAGTGTTAACTGGAGCACTCAGGGACATCTGAAGGATATTTGTTTTCATGGGCCAACGTGCAAAAGAGCTCGCCTTCATTTTTAGCATTTTCCCGAATATACACATGCGAACCAGCCCAGATCTCATCACATGTAATTGAAAATGTACAGTTTTGTGCTTCCATGCTGAAGGGAACAAGCCAAACAACAAGCTCCTGTTCGGGGCCGATTCGGAGAGCAGCTCGGCGGTGTCTCGCTGGCTGCTCACTAACAAACCCTCCATTCATTGCAGTTCCGTGCAGCTGAGCTGTTTCCACCTGAGCCAGCGTTACAGACCTTTAATCAAACAAATGTACAAGGAAGCTCAACTACTTAACTGCTGTGCTTGTTCTGCGGGCTGAGATAGCCAAATACAACAGAAAGAATTTTACCCCGCTTGAGACGAGTGCATTTCCTTGCCGTTGTTCCCAACAAAGGGCAGCAGGTACAAATGGCCCACTATCTGTGTCACTGAGAAGTGGAGAGCAATTTGTTTCTATTAAACAGGATGCTTCTATTTTTTATTCCGTTGGCTTAGCCTCTCTGCAGCCTGTGCCAATCATGGTTTTAATCTGAACTGCCCTTGACCGTTCCTGCTATGTCACAGAAGAATTCTCTCTTTCCACCAACCCACCCCCTCCCTTCCCCGTCGTCTTGTACAGGTAATTGTGAGAAAGCAAGTGAAAGCCCTGGGGTATTGGATTCAAAACACAATCCTGCCATTCTCAGGAGCGCACAAAGAATAAACTTGAATGCGACATTGAGTCCTTGCAGACTGCACCTGCTGGTGAGCTCCAGTTCATGGTGGGGTCACTGCAGGCCCCATTGCTCTGGTGGCAGGAGAGCTCCTATGTTTTTGGTTCACAGTGAGATTAGATCTACAATGTTTGACCCGTCTAATTTATTTTTTGTTTGATGAAGCAAGGAGAGCCCAGCGCACTGTTGAATGCCTTCCTACTTCTTCCCTGGAGAATGCTGCTGGTGTCTTTCCCTTGACGTGGTGGCATTTGGAAAGGCTGTAGATCGGAGTTGACATAATTTAATGTTGTATCCATGTACGACACAAAACTTTTCTGTCTCTACAGATTGATCTGCGTCTTCTTTCCATGGGAGTGTAAGAGGAAAGGCCCGCAGAACTATCCCAGGTGCAAGTTCTGTTTCATGTGTTTGGGTTTCTGTGGGTTTCAGTTTGGGTTGTCTTTCATATAACTTCCTTTGGATTTGGAACCTGTCCTTAGCGCTGCTAAGAGGGACTTTGCTCACTTCTGTTTCATTACCCTCTCTGAATTTCACGATGTCCATGCTTTGTTGCTGGGATCCATGGATCCACTTTAATGACATTTCTGTGATATTTTCCGGCCTCCTTGCACCCGTAGCTGACTGGTTTTCTTCTGTTGACATCCATCAGATAAACTTCCTAAACAATTTCACAGGCTAACACTGTAATGTAAATACATTTGAGTGCTCAGGCTTCGCAGGTTTGAGGCATTCACTGCTCCCTTTTGGAAGCAGAACATGTAACAGAATTAAGAACTGCATTTTGACTAAACACCAAAAAATTCCAATGTTTTTCATTTTGGTCTGGAAGTCTCATAACAAAACAAATCTCCTGGCTGTAAGCCCCCAGGAAACTGGAATTGCAGCTACTCTTTCTGCACCGTATTATATCTGATGCTGAGATAAAATCAGAGGCCTCTGACATAAAATCAGGCTTTTGTGAAGGGCTGCTGTTAAACAACTTCTTACCTTTAAAAATACTGTGGAAGGAGATGTTCCCATCTGAACTTCTTAGGGAAAAATTCAGGTTCGTTATAATTTTTTCAGAGTATTTTTGTCTATCCCTAAGGCAAGAGATAAATGAAGTGTGATAGTCCTTTGGAGAGCTTAGGAACTATTTGTGGTGAATAATTTATTCGACAAATTTCGCCCTTATTTCAGTTCATGAATTATCTGTGAACTGACTTGTACTTTCACGAATTTATTCATAATTCAAAATTATTCAAGAAATGTTTCTGCGCAAACATATTTCTCTGCACAGTTTGCTTATGAGCAGATTATTGATCTAACTATTTATTATCTGCAGTGTATTGCTTGGAGTGTGAGGGGAAATTATTCTTTTTCAAAGGCCCTGTAACGCATCTGTAAACTCAATTTCAAAGGTTTTAGAAGGGATAATCTTTCTGTTTGTTGCCTTCGTGGGATCTGAGTTCACTTCTGCTAATTTTTTTGGTCATAATTAGCAGCCCCAGCTTCTCTTTAAGTGGATATTTGAAACTGATTTAAATAAACTGGCTCAAAGCATAGGTTGTGAGGCCAGCCAAAGAAATATTGACTGTATTGATTGCTCTTTCATCTATTTCCAACATACAGAATAGGTATTTCCCTGTGTCTGTCTAGATTTTAGGTGTATAGACATACAGTAATCAAAAGCTCTTTTTAATCTATGGTCAAGCATTAGATCTTGTTCTATGAAAAAAAAAAAGTATTAAAAAGGAAAATGGAAAGAACTATTTTCCTCTAACTTCACCTTAGTTTTCTATGGATCTAATGCCTTGATTTAATTTGATGCAATTGCAATAAAAGATGCAATCTAAGGCAAGCAAATGAATTTTGTGTCAAGAGTGAAATACAATCTGTTAAAATTGGTTTGAAAATACAATTTTAGGTCTAGTACAGCAAGTCCTGACATTTCAGATTAATCTGTCCTATAACAAAATTAATGACACTCAAAGTTGTTTAAGAATGGCTGTTAACTATTCTTACCCTATTCATCACCAGCTCTATCAGTCTAATCCAAGGAGTCACCAGGCTATTAAGTACAGTACATCGGCTCCGTTTAAGGACATTCAGATTGTGATTGTTTGAGGGATCACATTCCTAGCCAAAAGAATACGAGGAACGATGGTAAATAATGAGGGAAATCCCTCTGGAAGTTTGTCAATGTGATGCCTGTACATTTCTGTCACCACTACTCTCTGCTAAAGAAATGTTAAAAATTAGGGGTCGTTTCTGACAGGCAGGTGGTGTGGGCAGCTATCTGGATGATCCTAAGCTTTTAGGGCTTCAGGTGGCGCAAGATATCTCACGACAGAGGCTTTGTCCAGAAAACCTGAAGATCCTTTCTCCAGCCGTGTAAAAACCATACAAGAGCCATGTCAAAGGCAGCAAAAGCAAGATTCCTGCCTCTGTCCCACCTTTGTCCAGGTTGGATGTGGAAGGAGACTTCAACCTGATGGCAAGGCCACGCGCTTGTCCATTACACCCTGCTTTGCTCCTTTAGTTACTCTCAAACACACCACAGCAATGGTAATTTGGGCCACAGGAAGCTTTTTAAGCAGTTACAACAGTGCTCTATGTGCTCATCTGCTGAACTGAAATGGAGGGATCCAGAATGAATCTTGTTCTCTGCTTTCTATTCTTGCTTTTTTTCTTAACTAAGAATGAAAATAATGACATATTCAACTTTTGTGTAAAGTGGGTTTACATGAGCCATGCTGGTTTAGGGATACTTTTATTGTGTGCTCCTCAGGGCAGTGGGCACAGCCCCTCGCTACCAGAGTTCAAGAAGCACCTGGACACCACTCTCAGTCACATGGTCCGATTTTTGGGTGGCCCTGTGTGGAGCCAGGAGTTGGACTCCACGATCCTTATGGGTCCCTTCCAACATGGGATATTCTGTGGTTTATTGAGGAAGTGGTGAGACTGGAGTTCTGCACAGGAGAAGCAAGCTATAATTCTCTCTTCTGGATAAGTGTATAAGATCTGGGAGGCCAAGATACAGCTTCTTTCTCTGCCTCCTTTTGAACTTCTGTACTCAGTTTCATTGGAGGATGCTCTTCCTGGCAGGATGAATTCATAGGAAGGGCGGAAGATGTTGGTTCTAATGCTGGAATATAAATCTCTTTTTCATGAGTTCTCTACTGACTCTGGAGGTAAGCTTTCTGGTAGGAGGCAACCTTGGGCTTTCTCCTTGGAGCCACTGCACATCCTTCACACTGTAAACGTGAGCAAGCGTTAGGGACAGAGTGTTCTGTCCAACAAATGTTGAACCAAAAACCAGAGAACATTAAAAATATATCATTCTTATACAAACACGAAGCTGTTTTATGATTCCATCCCTGTTGTCCCACTTGAGAAAAGCCAACTGGACCTGTTAACTGGCGCAGATTACCTGAAGCTGTTTTCTTCAGAAAGTGGAGTATTTTCTTCTCCCAATGCATCACCATGTTCTGTCAATATTACAGTTCTTCTTGTTGTTCTAAGAACCAGCAACGTGAGAAACTAATCTAATGATGAAAATGGTGCTCGCCGTTTCATTTAGCTTCGTCTCTCTTTTAGTCTAAAGTACTTGATTTTGCATAAACTATGGCCCTGATTCTCTGCCCCTGTTGTGGTGAAGCTGAGCTAACTTCATCAAGGTGACTGGAACTGGCAAACAGAATGCTGGGCACACATCTCTGGCTGTGCACTTTGTGCTCTCTGACACCATCTCCTTCTCCTCCCCACAGAGAGGACCATTCTAGGATTTACCACCCAAAACTTTCATAGCTCACATGGCTGAGTTGATTCTTCCTTACTTTTGACACTGAAGGTGATATCCATTCCTCTGGGATAAAGTGCTACATTTGCTCACATAATAGCCATACTTTTTGCCCAAATGTTGCCATTAAAACTCAGGTCTGGCCATTAGGCTCTCCCTGGAGTAAAGACGAAGAAAATTCAGGACTAAACCTAAGCCGTAATTATCTAACTGAATGTTCATCCACTCACACATTTTTCATCCACTTTGAAATTGCATTCCCCTATACGTTTCCTGTATTCTAATGCCTCTCCCGCAGCTTTTAGCTAGAATCACCAGAGTAATCGGTGTCCCTCGTCGCAGTCTAGGAAGACTAAATGCAGAGCTAACACCCCACACTGAAGGGGTCTGAATCACATCACCACAAAAAGCCTGACATCGGGGATCAGGGCTTACCACATTGGTATGTGGAAAAGAAAAATTGCTTTTGATGTTTCTCTCTCCCCCTGTTCCCCTGTTATTACTATATTTTTTCTTTTTTTTTTCTTTTTCTTTTTTTTTGAGAGAGAGAGAGAGAGAGAGATATGAGGTTAGAACTGTTACACAGAGATTTTTCTTTTAAAATCTATGAAGAAATGACAGCATGTTACCTTCCTGGGTATTCAAAGAACCAAATGTGAGCTAACTTTGGGCAAGGGGGAATTTTGATGCAATGAGGCAAAACATGTTGAAAGGATGACACTTCTCTTCTAAGTGAAGAGTGTCATTGTCCTTGATAGACTGAACCAGGCAGTTCAGAGGACATGGGAAAGCAGCATCTGGGTTTTAGTGTGGTTTTTATGTTTCCATTTTAATAAGTACGACATATAACCCTGCATCTCTAGGCACAGGAGAAGCAAAATAAGCAAGAGTTTCATGCACAACACCACTCTATGTGATGCCAGCAGGTAAGAAAGGACGAGGAAAGTCCAGAAACCAAGTACACCACTGAAGTGTTTGCTGGTATGAATTTGCTCTTGTGAGCGATGGTCGCGATAGTTACCTCCCTGCACCAACTGGTGCTAAGAGCGGATTTCTGTCCTCTGAAAAGCATGTGGGAGATAGAAACTGCTGTTTCCTTGACGTTCCTGCAACAGCATAAGCTGGGACGCACCTCTGAGGCTAACCAGCTTATACAAACACGAAACAATCCATAACAAATGAATATTTGTTTCTGCTTAGATAGTCCGTCTATCAACAGTTTTAAGATGGCAGTAGGGGCAATTTAAATGGTAGAAAACAAATAAGTCCCATTTATTAGCAGCTGAATTTTTCATGAATATATTGGTATTAAATATTAACCATATACCAGTTTCTAAAAGAGGGTGAAAATTGGTTTGTGAGAAAATTGTTCTTAGTTAGACATATTCCTAAGTCACAGAGCCTTCAGCATCTTTTATTACTGCTTTAAAGTGCTGAGATGTAGGGAGATAAATTCACCTCTGAGGCACCATAGTGTGCATCATAGGAAAGGGAAACTCTATTAGTTTATTAGCAGAGTAAAAACCCATTTTCTGTTACTGAGACCTGTGTCAAACAAAATAGACTTCTGTAGTCATGTTTATTTTGTATTTTACTTTAGTTTTTAAAAAGAACATGATTCAATGTCAAATCGTAGAGGAATTCAATTACCTGGGACTATAGCTATAGATATAGAGATACTCTTCTGCCTGAGAGGTTGCTCCAAAGAACTTGGAAAATGTGTTAGAAAATATGGAAAATGTGGAGTTTGGAAAAGATCGTATGAGATTTTAGAAACTATGAAAGTTCAAGTGAATAGAGTGTAATTCTGTCCATGGGAACTTCTGAATGTGGACTGTGAGAAACTCCTGGTGTTGTCAAGAAAGTCACAGTGTTTAGATGCAGGTGTGGGTAGTGATGCTCTGCCTCTGGAATGGAGATGTGGCAGATGGGTATTCATGGGAGAAAGAAGCTTCACCTGAAATCAGTGAGAATAAAGATATGTTTGGTAACATTAGTCTCAGAGAGAAAGAGAGGACCTCGTGGAAAGTGCTGGTTGGTGCCTCTGGGTGTTTGAAGGCAGGTGAATAAAAGGCCACTTGCAGTGTGAACAGCCATTTCAGCTGCCAACAACACAAGTCACAGGAGATAAACAATTTCTAATTGAGGACACGAGTAATCTTGAGGTAATTCTTATTGTTTTTCCCACACACGAGATGTATCCAGGGTGAATGATGCTGCTGACACCAAGCAATACTCAGCATTAAGGCTGGACCACCTCCACAGAAACTTCTCAAACTTCTCAAACTGCTGCTGGGCTGCAAACATGGTGTTGAATTATGGAAAGGGCAAAGCCAGATAATAGAGTCCAGTGTTTCTTTCAGCATAACATTACAGTCCAAAATGGAATGATCATAAAGCCTCGATGACAGCCTTCTGTGCAGGTCAAAGCACCATGAGGTCAGTTCTCATGGCAAAAAGAGCTCTCCCCTCCTCTGTTGAAATGTGAATAATGTGCCAACTGTCCTACTTTCTCCTGCAAAGTTCCCATCAAGATTTTTCATTAGGTGGTGCACGAACCTTGCAGGCTGTAAATTAAGCATGAGAACAGCTTGGCTGGCAGTGTGCAGTGATCTTGGGGCAGCCAGGGCCCGGTCTGTGCCCTCAAATGAAGCCAGGTATAATTTCTCTGCTGTCAGGACTCATCTCTCTTTGTTTTCCTCCCTGCTTGTCCTTTCACAGTCCTCAGCCACTGCCCGATTTGCATGTTTAGCTTTCCTCTAGCAGAGGAGAAAATAGGGCTGCTGGCTTCAGTTGTGAGAGCTCCCTTCTCTTTAATGTTGTTGCAGTAGCTTTGACAAGGTGAGTACATTCCCCAAAGAACAAGAGCGGAATCAGAACATCACAACAGGATGTGCCTCGTGATTTGGAAACAAATGGCATCTGAAGCTGTGACAGTAGGGTTGGAGGAGCTACAAGCAACTATCTCTGGGGCTGCACAGCAGGAGCTGTGACATCCAGGAGCTCGGCCAGCCAACCCCATTTCAGGAAGAAGACTTCGGACTTAATTCGTCATCCATTATCCCGGCCTCCCACAAGTCTGACTGCACCCAGACAGGTGTTTCAATGCCAGAGAGAACAGCCTGCAAGAACAGCCAACCAACCCTCCAGCACTCAGGAATGCTTTTCTGTGATGACATGCAACACTGTTTTGCTGTATATTTAATCTAAAATGTAGGCTTGCTAACTATCTTGAATAGCCACTGGGGTGATCCAATTGCTGAGCCAGCATCAGAAGAAATAGGAGTTCAACAAAAAGCTCATCGAAATTTAGTGAGTTTTAAAAACATTGGAAAAACCAACTGCACGATCACCTTGGTGACAGGGTTCCTCTCAAGTCAAACTGGATCTGCATTTGGAAACATAAAGTCAAATAAAAACACAGTATAAAATCTTGAAATGAATTCAAGGAATCACATTCACAACGCCTGGGCCTAGATTTGAAAATGCATGTATTGATGTAAGCCATATGGAAATGGCACTGAGACACAGAAGAACAATACATTTTAAGTCAAGCCTAAAATAGACTCATTTTAACAGTATTCTTATTCTAATATCAGGTTTCACAATGAATTAATTTGATGTGTCATTTTTCTCGCTCCACAGAAACGTTCTGTTCCTTGGAGAGGAAACAAAGGTCTTTGCTTTTCCAACTTCTATGCGTCAAAAATGTTGAAACTTCATAAAACATCTTGTCCTCTCTGTTTTGCAGGATTCTGATTTGGTCACTGACTGAACTCTTATGCTCCAATTAATTAAATGGCCATCTCATAAATTTAAAATATATATATATCTCATGTCCTTAAATCTCTGAATCTCAGCTGGGAACCTGAAAGGCGTGAAATACACAGTAATCATCTCGCATCAACAGAAACTGATCTTAAAGCTGTAATTACATGATAAATGTCTTTATGACACATGCCCACTATTTGGTCATGCCCTAGAGACAAATGCTAGGAGCCAAGAGAACAGGGAGGGGGGAGGAAATGTAGCTGATATCCAATCCCTTCAGCTTGTTTGCAATTTCATTGGCTTTCTTTCAATGACCTGAGACTTCCAAGAGCATGATAGATATTTCCTAAATATTTTACATTCAGGTAATTACAGTAGTATATGGATTTGCTAGTCAGTTTAGAGGAGACCAATTAATTGCTGCAAATCACAGTATAAGGGATGATCCTGCAGCAGGGGAAGGGTCACATCTTAATAAGTAGGAAGAGCTGGATACATATGGCTAAAGTGTGCCTCATGCACATTGACTGAAACTGGTCACCTCTATACTATTTGCTTAGGCAAACCCCTCCATATGTTGGATGTTCTGCCTCAGGACCATAGGCTTAGGTCTTAAATGTCAGGAGTTCACTGATCATCAAGTAATAGAGCATGAAAATTTTGCATCATTCTTCATATCTGTACACCATCCTTTCTATCATTATTTTTCACCCAGTGTTTCTATGGCACATAACTCACCTTTGTTGGTTTTTTTTGTTGTTGTTGTTTGTTTGTCATTAATTGAACTGCTGTGGGCTTGTTCTGTTCCAAGGCAAAAAGCTGACACATCCCTACAAAAACACTGACCAAGGAATATGGTTTGTGGCCATACCTTCAGTATCTCTCATGTCCCATAATACATACATTATGCAAGGAGACTGACCAGAGAGATATGTCAGAGTATTCGAAAGGAGTCCTGGGGAGATACAAAGCTAGAGAGGCTCCAGCATGGACTGGAAGATGGCAAAGAAGGCTGCTCTAGCACAGAATGTAGCACAGAATCCTCTGAGGAATTTAAAGAGCAGACACTTTCCAGAAGTAAAGATAGCAGGAGCTGAAATGCACTTGGCTTGCAAAGAAAATTGCAAATCTCCAATATTTGGGCCTACTGAAACTTGCTAAGACAGACAAGATGTTATCATCTGCTGGGAAACAGATGGACAGAGCATTCAGAGAGACTTCTTTTATTTCTAGCATCTCTGATGAAGGCAAAGTAAAGTAGGCCAGACACTTACTTAATCTTAGAAAGCCTTGAGTTGAGTGATAGCACAGTTCCTTTTGTTAAAAAATGCATTATCGTGTAGAATATATATTGAGAAAATTGAAAGAAAGGCAGTTCCGCCAGTTAAAGTTTAAACATGCAGCCCTTAATGGTTCAGAAGCTCAAAATGCAGAGTCCCCAAACTTCTCAGTTTTGTACTTTCCAAACACTCATTCAAAAAGACTGAAATTAATACTGTTTTATCTATTGGAGAAGCAGCATCTTTAGATTGCAGTAGGTTACTGTTTAGGCAGCTAAACTCATCAAGGTTTGCAAAGTCCTTTCAAATAAAAAAAAGTGGAATGGAAATCTCTTCAGAAACACTTTTTGACATCTCGCAAGCCCACGGGGAACATGTGCAGCTCCCTGTTGAGTTATAATCATATGGTCACATTTTCAAATACAGCTGAGTTGCAAAGGAGTTTAAATGCAACACAGTAGTGGTGCCTTCTCAGCACTACGATCTTATTGGAGTGTCATCATGGTACTCAGATGGTTCTCTGCTTCTATTAATTTCTACATCACAGGTAGATGCTGATTTTGTCTGGGAAATGGCAAAATGGAGATTTTTGCCTTCTTTAGCACACCAGTAAAGCTAATTGAACTGCCATATAAAACTATTTTGAGCTAGCTGCACCAATTCATATCCATCCCGTATTTTTGTGGCTTCATTTAACTCGTTGTCAAATATGCCTTGAAAATTGTTTTTGAAGCAGTTATTTTTCTAAAACCATCAGATCTTACTTACTGCCAATAATCGATGAAGCTTCTCAAGGTTAATGACAAAGATAACTTCCATATTTTGACGAACACGCAGCTTCTCCTATTGACTTCAAAGGCAATCTATCTGAAGACTGAAGCTGCCATTCAGAAAGGAATACTAAAGACTCAGGTTAATCAACACAGAGACTTAATTATTTTGTATATGAAATGCTATTCCATGTGAAATTTCATTAAGAGCTCCTGATGACTGTATAACTTCCATCCTTTTTAACTTGGATCACTTAAAAATAAATCAGATACTCGTTTAGAAGAAATATATGCTTGTATGGCTTTCTGAATTAGAGCTTTCAAAACAATTGAATTATGCACCATGCTTATTCCCATCTAGCAGACAATAAAACTTGAGGCCACCTCAGTGAGCTGATCACATTTTCTAACTTTATTGAGTGTCAAACGTAACAATGCTAGAAATAAAACAGCGTGCAAGATAACCTGGCACAAACATCTTGTTTTCCAGCATCCCCTTCAGTGTTTTGCATTCTGTTCCACAAGGGAAGGGTGGACACTGCAACCGCAATGGGCACAGTGACACCAAATGCAGGGACCAGAGCTCTGCTACAGGCCAGAGCTGCCCATGCCATGCTGGTGGGGGCCAACCTTGTCTCTGCTGAGACATCACAGTGCAAAATGGGCTTGGGTGGATCTGTTGTCAGTCCTACCCTTTCAAAAAATTAATGGATGACCTCAAGTTTCCCAGACTTGAGCAAATTCAAACAAATTATTCAGTAAAATGCATCTGCCATGGGATGGGATTTTTTAATTTCTAAAAGAAGTCTCTGAATGAGAACAAAAGGTTTTGCGAGCACCATACAGGGAGACTGGTAGAGGTAACTCCCGAGTGCTTCAGGTAGTCAGACAACATGGACAGAGGGAGGTGTTTTGTTTATGAGACATTGCTCAAGGTTAAAATAAGTGACAAACAGCTTCAAAGGATAGGAGCTGGAATTCAAAAAAGAAGCCAAGTGTGACAATGATATCTATAATACAGTTATAAAAATACATTGGTGCAATAAAATGCAAATTTGAGGTATACACAGACCAAATGTCTGTAGCATTTTTCTCTGCTTGGTATTCTTCCTGGAAAGGCGAGGATGCAGAGTGGAATCAGTTTTTATACAACCTCAATCTCAAAGTGCTTTCCTAATATTAAATGCATAAATGAGCTTTTATTTTCACCAACGGTTTCTGGAAATGCTTCAGTTTTAATGCAAATGAGTCCCAAAGAGACAAAGAGAAAATAAATATTTGTTTTTCATTCAGTGATCTGTTAGATTTTATCTACTGTGACCCTCCCCTAGCTTTACTATCAGATATCCATGCAAACAGGGTCATTAGAAGAGAGCAGCTTTCTTTGAAATTAAATATAGATTTGCCTGAAAATTTCCTTATCTCTTTACATTTACATTTCTAACAATGCCCACCTATTATTGCGAGGCTCACTAGTAAAATTCAAAAAGGTCATTAATAAACGCTTGTTCACAAATAAAGGATTTTAGTGACTTGTTTTGCAAAGAGAAGCTTGCTTGTTTGGTATACAACATAATTGCTTCCTCTGGCCATCTGCTAAGCGGAGAAAAACCTTGAGTTCACAGAGGTGTATTTTGATTTACAAAGTGCAGCAAACATTAAAAGAGAGTATCCACATCTCATAAATACTGTCTGTGCCATCCTCAGAGGTGAATATGCAGTATGTGTTCACGTGCATTTTACCAGCAGTACTCAAAGCAATGAAACACACGTCTGCTTTCTATGGCCTGTCCTCTCCACACGTGCATGTGCCCATAGATCTCTACAACCTCCCCAAATCTGCTCTGCTATAGGACCTCTTTGCCCTCCCCCCGCTGCACAACACAGCTAAAATTCTCACTCTGATTTCTATCCATTATTTTCAAGGTAGATGTTTGGGGTGTACTGAGAATTGGAGGGTCAAACAAAGAGCCAGTTGTTGCCTTCAAGTAGAATCATATGATCATAGAGTCGTCCTGGTTGGAAAAGACCACTAGAATCATCCAATCCAACCATCAAATCCTGCAAACACGTACATTTTTCTGAGCAACTGTGTATGTTTAAATACAGAAGTGTTCAAGAGCAGATATGACCCCAACCATAGAGCTTCTGAATGGGAATGTACATGAATGTGAGCTCAAGGAGTAGCTGAGACTGCTGAAGAAGAGCAGGAGAGTGGTGAGGACCTTTCCAGAAGTGCTGCAGTGAATCAAGCACCTAAAATGCAAAACAAGGGTTAAAAGCAAAGTAAATATTTTTTTTCTTTTTATTTCTTTTCAGAAATAGTCTAATACTGACTACAGTGTAGCTGAGTAACAGCTAATATTTTTCTGTAGGACATTTTAATAGCCCATGGGACATTTCTGAATAACCCATGAATGAGATTTCAGAGAGTTTTAACTGTCTGAAAAGTTAGAAATATTCCAGCAGTTACCAGAATGAACTACTAGATCAGCTAAAATGACCTGACCTGTGTTGAAAATATTGAAGATCCAATTTTATATTAAGCTCGCCATATATTAAGCCTATCATAAACTAATTAACCAACAGTCTTAAAAACTCCCATATATTTTTCATAGTCTCAAGGAATCACAGAATCACAGAATCACAGAATTGTAGGGGTTGGAAGGGACCTCCAGAGATCATCGAGTCCAACCCCCCTGCCAAAGCAGGTTCCCTACAGCAGGTCGCACAGGTAGGCATCCAGGCAGGTCTTGAACATCTCCAGAGAAGGAGACTCCACCACCTCCCTGGGCAGCCTGTTCCAGTGCTCCTCACCTCACTGTAAAGAAGTTCTTGCGCATATTTGTGCAGAACTTCCTATGCTGCAGTTTCCGGCCGTTTCCCCTTGTCCTGTCTCCACTCACCACTGAAAACAGTCTGGCCTCGCCATTCTGCCCCCCACACCTTAGATATTTATAGACCTGGATCAGGTCCCCTCTCAGTCTCCTTTTCTCAAGGCTGAACAGACCCAGTTCACTCAGCCTTTCTTCATAGGAGAGATGCTCCAGGCCCTTCACCATCTTCGTGGCCCTCTGCTGGACTCTTTCCAAGAGATCCCTGTCTGTTTTGTACTGGGGAGCCCAGAACTGGACACAGTACTCCAGATGAGGCCTTACCAGGGCAGAGTAGAGGGGGAGGATCACCTCCTTCGACCTGCTGGACACGCTCTTTTTAATGCACCCCAGGATGCCATTGGCCCTCTTGGCCACAAGGGCACACTGCTGGCTCATGGCAACCTGTCATCCACCAGGACACCCAGGTCCCTTTCCGCAGAGCTCCCCTCCAGCAGCTCATCCCCCAACCTGTACTGGTGCATGGAATTATTCCTCTCCAGATGCAAGACTCTACACTTGCTTTTGTTAAACCTCATCCATTTTTTTTGAAGGAGAATACACTATAATTGCAAAGATGGCCCACTGAATCTTTTTCCCTATGAGTCAAAGTGTTCTCACATGATGTGACAAGGCACCAGAGATTTTCTATGCTGGTACATGGCATGTAGCTCTGTGACGCTGGAGGTGTGATGAGAAGCACCCACCAAAGGCTTTTCTGCTCTGAAAGGCTCTGCCATCTTCAGAGCAATTTTCCACTGGGGGCCCAACAGCATTCAATGAAAGATTGTCACTCTTTGGACGGCCCACAGAAGTGACAGAACATTTTCAAATCAGTGCCAGTTGGCAAAAGTATCCCTTCTGAGAAAAGCACTTACAAAAGGGCTGCAGACTATTCTGGGATTTGACCTTTCAGTGCAAGGAGAAATTGGGCTTGCTGCAGCAAAGGCCAGCAGCGTCTTTTTTGTCAAGCTGCCTGCTTGCCAGTCACCTTGTAGAATCAAGCCTTCCCCAAGTAAAGCATCCATTGGATTTTATGTCTACCTCCTGAAATCACAAGGAGGCAGAGCCCGCTCCTGCCCTCTGGAAGCCAATGAGAGAACTCCTTGACTTCACTGGGAACGCGTTCAAGTAATGATTCAGGTGGGTTTGGTGGAGATTTGCAATTCAAAGGCTGCCATTAGAAAAGTAGCATTTGAAACTGTGTTGCTGTGTTGTGCCTCATGTAGATCAGTATCAAATTAAATTTCCCTATTGTACCTCTTATGTTGTTAACACAATGCGGGGAGTGTTTTTTGCCTCATCTCCATCCTCCTAACTGCAACATCCTTTTCAGTTTAAACTACACAGAAGTGAATAATTATTGAGGCCTTCTGTTTACCATCTTTAGAAGATTTAATTTATCCCAATAAACATTGTGAAGCAGACCTTTTGCATTTGCAGTGACATATAATTTACTTGGAACAAATGCTCTGGGTTTCAGTATAAAGACCATTCATCAGGCAAATCTGAATCAGAGGCAGCTTAGAAAAAGAATCCTTTGTGTAATTGTTTTCCATCACAAACAACATGTGGGAGAGAGATTTAGGCAATATTTTCAAACATTGTAAGCTACATAATTATTGTCCTCTGCAAACCTGGTGATAGTTTTTACAATCACAATTGCACTTTATCTGTCTAATCACCTATTCACTGTGACCAATTACAGGCTTGGCATTGATGAGGAGGCGTTTGATAATATTAAACACAAAACCCTAGATTTGAATAATGTTGAGTTTATGACACAAACTAACAAAAGCCAGGAAATTCAAAGGCAAGGTTTGCGCTCCATCCTTAATTCATGGCATTCTGCCTGAGCGTAAGAGCACATATGAGCACTGCAGAGACCTCCGCTACACAGAGATCATTGCAGTGCTGAGTTACAAAGGAATAATAAAGTCCTGAGATTAATTTTTAATGTTGAGGTCTTTTGCAGATTTAGCGTGTAACTGCAACAATATTCTTGGTATGCTCTACTTTTGCATCATTTTACCCTACAAACATCTGGGGAAATGGAGCTAGACCCTGCTGTTTTCTGTGCCCAATTAATACCGCTGTCCTGGCACAAAAGAAATGGTCAATAAAAACTGGGAATCCCCTCTCTTTTCCCTCTGATTACTTCCACTGGTGCAGGCTTCTCTCTGCAGCAGTGCAGTGAGCACAGCTGTCAAAGAAAAGAATGAAATTGGTGCACAGAAAGTCCCTCTCCCTGGCATCAATTAGAGGAATTTTGAGGCTGCTCTAAATTTAACTGAACTGGAATTAATTTCTGGACACCCTGAGCAAAGAGTGATGGGAAGTGAGGGCAGAGCAGCATCTCCTCCGTCCTCCTGTACAGATTTCATCCAGTTTGGCTGCACCTGGAAAAGGCTCACAACATTACTCCAGTATTTCCAGCATCACCATTGAATGCATGGCAGAGTAATGTAGAAAAGGATATTTTTGTCTTTTTCTTTTTTCCTCAGTGCAAGTACATTATATTTGTAACTGCACTGCATGCACTGATTGCTTTGTTCTAAGTTTTCAGTTTCATTCAAAGAAGTGCAGTGGCATCTCTCTGAGCTATTTCAAGGAGTCAAGTAAATAACCTATTGTGATTCTGTTTCAAACTTAGGTGCCGTATATTTATTATGCTGCAGCTTGGAATGGCAGCTTCAGTGCCATTAGGGCCTCTCACATAAATAAGTATATCACAATATTTTGAAAACTGGATTTTGCATTGACAAAATGTAATGGCTTCCAAACAGCTGTTACAGCCTATCATGTAAATCCTTCTTAGTTTGTGGGTTATTGACCCAACAGACTCTAATGGGAGTTCTTTGGAGATGTTCAATCTATTGTATCTGCCCAGCTGCATCTGATACGCCTGTTATTTGCTCTTTGAACCTTTAGGGGCTATTATGCGGGTCCAGCTGCTGACAGTACAATATAAAATTTCTTATAATCTATCAGATACATAAATACTGAAGTTAATTCCTCTTCTGCATTTAAGCGTGTCCTTTTGTGGCTTTTTTCTCCACCATCATTACTTTTGTCCCTTTTTTACCATATACTCTGGCAGGAAAGGTGGAAAGAAAGGCAGAAGCAATTACTGATTTTACTAAGCCTTCAGCTTGGGAAGCATGATACAGGAGGAGCCCTCTGTAGAGACAAAGGTGAACTAAACCATAAGGTTGCTCCTCGTCTGCCTCTAGCCGCATGTACAAGATCAGCACCAAAAGCCAATCACTTGTATTGTCAAGTAGCTTTCCAGAAGTGGATCAGCTATTCTAGAGCTGGAGGTGAATAAGTTATGATGAGGAATTGGGGTGACCCCCAGCTGCTCCCCAGCACAGGAGTTTGGGGCACCATCTCTCAGAGACTGCGCTGCAGGAGCTGCCCCATCCCCTTCCTGCTTCCGTTCGGGGTTTGTGGTGAGAAGTAATCATCATTTTTATATGAAGAAAAGAAATTTAATAATGTTTTTAAAAATAATAATCTGGAATAAATCTTGGTTGTTTTTTTTTTTCTTGAGGTTACTGATAGAAGCTCTGCTAGATATAGCCTAAATTCTAGATGTCGGATTGGAATGTCATAAATATTTTGATACGGTTCATATCTATGTCAATTATGCCAAAGGAGGCTTTATTTTCTTCTGAATATTACATTCATTTTAAAGACAGACCAAAAAAAAAAAAAAAGAAGAAAAAAAAAAAACCCTAGAGAAATCACAGACGACTTCTCATTCATGAGGCATGATTTACCGTGGCTGTAATTCTTGACCTACAATTTCTGCAGACGTTTTAGGGCCATCAAACAACAGAAAAAGCAGTATTGCACTTCTAGGGAAGAATTTGCCTTCCTCATTTAAAAAGGAAAAAAAAAAAAAAAAAAAAATCAAAACACAAATCACCCTATTGCATAAGAAATCCAATTAAATTAACAAATATAGTCTGTCTTAAAAAAATACATTCAAACATTTAATTTGCATAGAAACAGGCAGTGCTATTCATTTTGATAGAAGAAAATCAAAAGTCATAGCTAGCAGCCACTCTTCTAAACCAGATTTTGAGCACAACCCCCCAGGGCTGTTTCTACCAATTTTCCAATAAATCATGTAATGACTTTTAGAAAAGACAGATATTTAATTCTTGAATTAGAACTATAGGACCATAACCAAAGACTGACAGCCCTCTTTTTCTGCCATGCTCCCATACAAACCCTTTCAACTGATTGGCTGTGAAATAATGCAATAATTAGGCAATTAGATATTTGGGAGAATGTAGAATGAAGCACTGAATGCTGACCTTTATTACATAGATCAAAGTACATTGGAAGAATGACCAAATATATCTTGTTTACAAGCCCTCACCCATTTTTTTTCCAACACTTCAAAATTAAGAATTAGGGGATCAGACCTCCAAAGCTATGCATAAATTTGCAGTTGGTATTAGATACATGGGAGAAAAGCCACTTTCTCTGTGCATAAAAAGTGCTGTCTCATTAATTACCAGCATTTTTTTTCTTAAATATATTGATTTATACCTACAGCAGTTATTGAGTAGCAACAAGATAAAAATTATAAGCTCTTTGTTCCCAAATATTTTTTCCATTACTGTTATTAACTGTAATTAACATCTGGAAGAGCAAGGAAAAATGAAATTAAATCACAAATTAATCGGCCCACTCCAGAAATTCTCTCTTCCCTGAGTGCTTGATCATCAATAGAAGCAGAATCTCTGGAGATCAAAATTCATGAAGGAGCTTTAATTTTTATTTCTCTTAATGGTGAAAAATAAGAACTTTCAGTCATGCAAGTCAGCCATGGGAAGAGTCAAGGAGTTGATCTGTTGACCAAGACCCTCCACCCTGTGTTCTTCTACCCTCAATTCACCAGGCGGCTGGAAATTGCTGTGAATGCAGATGTTACATCAGGCACTGAAATTGCCTACAATGATCCTGGTGAGAAGCTTTTATATTTGGAGACACTGGAAGAGTCAGGCTTTCTTATCCCACTTCTTTCATTAGCATCAAAGAGGAAGGAGGAATTGCCTTGAGAAGCACTTGATAAATAGTGACCGTTGGAGAATATGAGGATACAGTTGCAGAGAAGTATCCTTCCTAGGTTCAAGGCAACACTTTTTGTTACTGCAGTTCATCAGGGAAGGAAAAAAAAAAAGGGTTTTTAAGAGGAATTAAGGTAGGTGTTGCTTGCATAGTGATTCTTCTGGAGCATATGCTGATGGAAATTCATAGCATTTACATGGGCATTCACTGTGGAGCACATGTATGTGGAAAATTAGTTCAGGCATACTGTCTCTGTAGAATTCCCATTGGTATCAAACCTGGACAGTTACCTGTAGTAAACCTTGGGCATAAATGTACTAAACATGAGCATAAGCATGTTCAGGGGAACCTTCACACAGCAGCTATCTGAGCTGGCAAAGGAGAAAAGAAAAGCACATCACTGCAAAACTCTTGCTTTCCTCATATACATGTCAAACCTTTATCTTCACTGGAAGAGGAAGATTTCATGCATTTTTCCATTTGAAGTTTCAGACTGATCCTCTTGGTGGTCCTTTATTTGTCACTGGGGACAAAGAGCTGCATAGAAAGTGCAAGAGGTCGCCCTTCGGAGGCAGCTCCTTTGGACCAAATCTAAATACAGAGAACCTCCTCACTCTGCAAAAGTTACAGCATAAAAATGTTTACAGTTTGCACAGCTGGAATCTGTGAACGTAGAAGTTCCCTCTGAGCAAGATGTATAGCAAAACACAAAGTCTCTTTAAAGCATAATTTGTGAGTGAACATCATTCTCTAATTTGAGTTATTGCATATTGCCTCTTTGGGGTTTTAAAAGAATATTCTGTCTCTAAAAGCAAGAAATGTGATTATTTATGTGTATGCTTTGGAAGCCAATGAGAAAGACTATAGAAGTAGAAGATGTGCTCAAAGTGTAAGTCTTTAAAATAAAAATCTGGTGGCAGAAATGGCTCACACGCCATTCTGCCTCTTTCCCTCATCCCCAGATAAAAACAGAGTTCTGTTTGCAACTACAGGAACATCTTACTTGAAGCAGGTTCTGCAGGAGCCCCCAAAGTGCCACATTGAAAAATTAAATGCCTTTTGTGGAGGCAAATTTTCACAGGCTTATTTAGGCTAGAGATTATCTTAGATGCAAAATTAAAATACTCAAATGCAATTTGTTTAAATTTGAATTGTGCTTTTTTTTTTTTTTCTGTTGAACAAGCAGTTTAACAGTCAGTAGTGATCATGTGGCCAACTGCAATTTGAGGATTTCATCAGGAGATGCCACATTCTATAGATGGTCCACTAAAAAAAAGCTTTTAAAAAGAGTGTACTTTAAAATCCAAGCATTTTAGGAAACACGTGACTTTTGCATATATATGAATATTTATATGACAGATGTTATATATTGTATATCTCTCAACTCAAAATAGACCTTCTGAAGTCCCCATCCTGATCCAAAATACTAATGGAGAAAGGAGCTTCTGTGCTGATTTCACTGGGATTTGATCTAGGTTCTTTAACACTGTTAGGACAAGGAAAAATTCAACAACTCAGTCTGACTGTTCAAACTTGAACTAAAGCCATTTTGCTGTTTTCATGCACACCAGTGAATTCCAGCCCTCTCTCCTGTGTATGTAGCCCAGAGGTCAAAGAACTTCTGTGCCTCTCTTTTGTTCTCATATCACATTCTTTTTTTAATACCTATGCATCCTGATAGGTATTTGAAAATAATATATTAATCAGATTGAACTGCTTGTTCACTTAGATTCATAGTAGAGGACAAAAATGAGTGCAAGTTGTACATGAAAAAAACTAACTTGCAGAAGTTTGCTATTGCACCTAAGTATTGATTCTGGAGATCTGAGCTACCTAATATCAATCTCAATAAAATCTCAATAGTTAAAGATACAGTGGCAGCTCACACTTAATGACAGTGACTTCTCAGGACAGTTCTTGCTGTCCTGCCATTTCCCCCACTGGCCCCAGCCATTGCACTGCTACCACAGTCAGGTCAGAAATACCACTTCTCCCTTTCCTTGGTCTGTAGGCAGAGGCAGAAAGGAAATCTGCAAGCAAGCTCTAAGGAGTGAAGTTTTCTCATTGCTTTAGCTGATAGAGTCAAGAGATGTAGGTTTGCACCCAAATATGTAGATAACACAAAATTAAGAAGCTGTATATAAAGAAGTTAAAGCCATTTATCTCTGTACCTGATGTAGGCAGAGGCTGTGCTTGTTATCAACATATCCCTTTACTTTCATTTGTAATTAGTATCAGGAACACAACGTAGTGAAATAAATCAACTGAACAAGCCAACAGAAGGCATGCCTGGTTTAAACTCAACCTGCCATAAAAGCTCTTTTCCAGCACAGTACAAACAGCAAAAATATTGATTAACTTGTAATACTCCACAAGAAGAACAAATTATTGCTGATTAAAGCCATGCAGGTGATAAAAGAACTTAACCAACAAAAGCTGCCAGCTTTAGGTTGGGAAACAGCTGTGTCCCTAATTATGCAGCCTGATTTATACTCTATTAAATCAGTATATAAGTAACCCATTTCTCTGAAAGCATTTAAACCTCTTATATTCCACCAAACACAGCGATTTTATTTGAAATAAATGTATCCAGCTCTTTTGGGAACATATGGTATATTTCTCTCTTATTAATAATTCAGTTCAAATGAGCAAAAATTAGTTGGTGCAGTTACAGCTGATTTTGTCCTGAAAAGATCTGCATTAATTTTAGACGTTTTGTAAATTGGGCTATTAAATAAAAGCATTATATGTGAATTACCCTTTAAATTTTAAGCAAGTTGGTAGTTTAATGGTATTTTCTCGTCAGATTCATTTCCAATCTCTAAAAAATTATAGTCATTATAGTAAGACAAATTTTTGAAACCCGCTACTTCCATCCAATTACATATTGTACTAATAAGTAAACTAGAAAAGTTTTGTGCTTCATTTCCCCTATTTCATCTTTCCCATCAGATGAGAATTGCTCTCTCCACTTCCTCCTGTGCTAATGCAATCAGGTACTGACCTCACATCTCACCACCTCCAGCCTTTTACTCCAACCTCTCAGCCTTCTGCTTTGTATCCTTCTGCCCTTCTTCACATGGCTCCTGCAACGTGTGCATGTGGTTCTGGGCTGGCAGTGATACGCATCAGGGAATTAGGAGGAAAGCAGGTTCAGATTTTGTACAAGAGAAATATCAGTCATGTTACTGAGTTAGTCTAACCTGGCCATCAGCTCTTCGTGATGCATTCTCTGCTCAGTGCAGAGTGCATGGTTCCTGCAGCACTGATGGGAGCTCTGCTATGTACCCCTGCCAGCTTAAGCTCTGCTTCCATTGCAGTGACCAAAACATTTTAAAACGTGAATGCAAGGTGGAATATAATGCTACATAAAGACATTCCTGGTTTACTACCTACTACATGGTAAATCTAACTTTTTGCAGAACTGAAACAAGCACAAACCCAAGCACGTGGTAAAATTAATTCAGAAGTGTGAAACTAAAGCAGGCACCTACACAGCTATTTTTAGCAGGTTTTTTTTCTTTTTAAACTCTTGTAGTCTCTGACATGCTGTCACAAGAAAGTTCATTGTTATGCAGTTTTATTGATGTTTTGCATGCAAATCTAGAACAAGGAGGCTTAACTCTGATTTTATTAACAAACACGGACCTTTGAGCCAATGTCCTTTTCCATTACGTTGCAGAGTACCAAAGAAGCAGTCTTTTCTTTCCTGCTGCCCTGAGTTTAATTCTGTAGCTTGGCTTAGTTTACATATTGAACGCCTAACTATTAGCAGTTCTGTGTGCAAATTAACAAAAGACAGCCTCTTAGGCTTCTACATGTAGGATATCTCAGAATCATATATTATCACATAAATCATTCTAATGTTAATAACTACTTTGTTCACACAGATTCATTCATATCTGTACCTATTTTGTTATATTATCTACCATTTTAGAAAGCTATCCAGCTTACTTACAGAGTTAAATTCAAATAGTCTAAAGGTTAATGTGAAACACTGGCAAGATATTATGAGCACAGCAGTATATTTTAAAGGCTCTTGGCTGTTAGAATCACTAAGAATGAACGCTCAGTGCAACTCTCTACTTCTGCAACAAGGAAGGTTACAAAAAATTCTCCTCTTCTACATGATGAGGTTCTGCACGCTTTATCTCACTAGTATCAGGGTTGCAAGATAAGATGGTGAATGGTATCAAACAGGGCAAACTGATCTAGTACCAGGTCTGGAGATCGGTGGCCCTACCTGAGGCAGGGTTTTGGAACTTGATGATCTTTGAGGTCCCTTCCAACCCAAGCCATTCTGTGATTCTATGAAATATAAGTCTCAAACTCTTTGTTTTATATGAATTCCTCGTTTGACCATAAGGAGTGTTTTGGTGACGTATCCCATAGCTTTCTTTTAAACCCATGTCATAGAATCACAGAATGGCCTGGGTTGAAAAGGACCTCAAAGATCTTCTAGTTTCAACCTCCCTGCCATGGTCAGGGTCGCCAGCCACTAGACCAGGCTGCCCAGAGCCACATCCAGCCTGGCCTTGAATTCCTCCAAGGATGGGGCATCCACAACCTCCATTCCTAGTTATGAGTTCATGGACTTGCAGATGGCTTTGACTCAGCCCTTCCAGGCGCCGTGTCCCTCCAACACCCCAGCCTAGATATCCTTCCAGCAGCAGAAAACAGGTTTGGAAGGGGCTGCTTAGAAGCAAGTGTAGCTTTCAGAGGTACCGAAGGAAGTTGAGAAGGAAAAAAAAGCAGCAGTAAGAAGCTTAGCCAGTCTGTAACTGTCCGTGCCCAGGTGGTATCATGTCATAGGACATGGCATCATCTTGGTCCCATCCAGCCCATCTTTCCCATGAACATCTCTCTGATGTTTTGAACTCTGAGTTCAATAAGGAGCAGGGACAGACACTATAGATCAGAAGAGACCATCACAGCCAATGTTGGCACAGGAGGCCACATGCTTTGGGTGTTTTAAAGAGCGTTGTTTCGCCATGCCCCAAGCTGCCAATGTGATGTTGCCTGGTGGGCTGCTTGATGGTCCTGGGTTTTGTCTGCTCTACTGAAAGGCCACGAGCCAGAATTGGCAGGTGCTGGAGAGGATACACTTTGGGCAGATATGAATGAAGCTTTCCCTGAAAGTAAATTATGTAAAGCAACTTCCTGCCTTTAGAAATAGAAACAGCATCAATAGCCAATTAAGAGACTGATTTTGATCTCCCATGTGGTTTATGCTGTTTTATCTCCACTTGCTCACATTGACAAAGCCCTGATTTTACAGCAAGATGAACATGACGAGAAACAAAGTTGCTTTGGCTACATATTTACATTCATTAGAGAGTTGATTTTCAAAGAAGCTTCAGAAAATTTTGGAGAAGACAATAAAGATGACATTGGGCAAGAACCAATCATTTTAAAAAATTAAAAAAAAAAAAAACATTTTACCTGCGCTGCCAAGTTCACAATCCAATGGGAATAATTCCAAGCACCACTGAAACTGTTATTCTTTTTTTTTTTTATCTGAAAAAGATAAAGCAGAGAGGTTTCCATAAAATAGAGAGAACGTACTTTTACCTTACTGTAGAAAGCTGATAGTCTTTGAATGAAAAAAAAAAAAAGTGACATACAATTACACCCAAACCAGCTGCACAGTGTGTTTAAAGCCACTGACCGGCAGTTTTTATTTGTCTAATTCAGAAGTTAATTTTCCAGTGCACATTACAGGCTCTTTCTGCTGATCAAGACCTGTTTTTCCATGGCACAGTCCCTCCTTCCAGTACAACGCAAAGGCAAGTGGATGGATAGCATCAGATTGCGCTGTTTATTTTATACCCTTGCAGCTCTCAGTCATCACAAATGGTTGTGATGACTCAAAGTATTTGCTGCTTTTCTGAAATGGACACAAACAGAACTTTCTGCTCTGTGAGTTTTATCAGGATATTTATATGAGCATCTGCAATGTGTGTATGCGAAAGGGAAGTGTGTATCCTCTTATCTCTCCCACACTTTACCTGTTGTCCTACTGCCACTGCTTCCCCTGATATCCCGTGCCTCTACAGCCCACTCAGACAGAAATCCTCAGGTTAATAATGGCAAGTACTGATAAGATGAAAAAGGCAATAAAGTGTGCTCAAAGGGGCACTCTTTGATCTCTCAGCAATATTCTACTTCCACTGATCTCGAGTGCTGTCAATACTTTAATGACACAAACAACCTGGCCCAGAGGGTGCAGAGCTGGTAGAGCTGCACCACTTCGTGCTATGTCTCAGCCTGACCACTGCAAGTTGAAACTGAAGGAATGCTTTCTCTTTAACATTAAACATTATAATAAATAAATAAATAAATAAATAAATAAACAAACAGTTAATGAGCATTTTATATAAGCATGTGTAGCTAACAGTAAGCTTTCCCACTATTAGACTATTCCTGCAAAACACTGCAAGAGTTTAGGGCTGAAAATTTTCTTGTCTAAGCAAGCACAGCCTCATGGAATCACAGAATCACCAAGGCTGGAAAAGACCTCCAAGAATATCTAGTCCAACCACCATAGAAGTGTTGTGCAAGACTTAAAGGGAATGGTAGCCCTGAGCAGAGCTATAATCCATAGACCTCATCCATGCTGGAGTGTCAACAACCCCATGCAGGGCACTGTAAGGAAGAAGCACAGTATGCTCCAGAGCTGTCTTGAAAGCTCTGCCCAGGTTGCCCAGAGGCTCAGGCCCTGCTGACCAGCTCCATCTTCATCCACTCATATGGACAATCACTGGGAATTTCTAATATTCCTTCCCTTGACATAAATATCTGTAGGTTTCTGGATGGTCTGAGTTCAAGAACTCAGCAGAAGAGTTGGTTACATATTAGTCTTTGAGTTTCAGACACTTAACAGGGAAGGATTTTCTTGTAGCTGAACTTTCTCTTACGATAATGTGTCAAGTCTGATGAGATCCCAATTGCCTCCTTCACAATTGGATCATCTTCACCCTTTCCCTCCACCGACTGCTGTCAGTAACGCAAATGCATGTGAAGATGTTTAAAGAGAAGGGAAGGATTTTCCCCCTGAAAACAAAATAAATTCCTCAAAAACAAATTTGTAAAGGACTTAGATTATCAAGATCATTCAATCACACAGGTTTTGAAATAGCACAACCCTCAAATGTTATACATGCACAAGAAGTGTAACCTTCTTTCCTCATATTACCAAACACTGAAATTAGCTACATCATTCCCATAATTTTTCTAGATTCTTTTCATCATTCCTTTTGCAAGGCCGTAGCATAGGGAGGCACACTTCTTTGACCTGACTCACTATACCAGAAGAGTAAATTCAATATGGGAATACAAATC
The DNA here is from genome assembly GCF_026119805.1 of Tympanuchus pallidicinctus. NCBI lineage: Eukaryota > Metazoa > Chordata > Aves > Galliformes > Phasianidae > Tympanuchus > Tympanuchus pallidicinctus. Next base: position 3,852,405 of record NW_026294679.1, read on the forward strand.
CACAACCAGTCAAATGGGAGCCTATCCTTGACAGAGGAAACTCCACGCTTACAACTGTGGCTGCTGATCTAGGCATACAAGATATGTGCGTACAACTTCATCTCAGAATCAACATCTGAATTTGCAGCATGATTTCAAGTTAATTTTGGAGAAAAATAACAGACGTATTAATTCATTTTTATAAATGAGGCAAAAATTAAAACATGAAAAACCTTCCTGACAGCTGATTGCTGAGCATTTCCCTGATATTTTGCATCTCACAGTGAACTTCAGCTAATTGTCAGTAAGGAACCTGAAACACTTTCTAAGCAGATTTAAAAGAGAGTTAGAAGAGCATCAGTAAACAATTAAACTACAGTTTTATGATGACACAGAATTTAGTAATGAGGCTTCATATTTGTCTCCAACACGCAATAGATTTGAAATAAACCCCATTCCATGTCAGAAAAAAAGCAAAGCCTGAATTGACAGTGCAGCAGAGAATTTATTTTTTCCCCTTTTCTCCCTAGCTGAAGTTATTATCACAACTGCTAGAGAATTTGTGAGATTGGGAGATAAGAATCATTATGATCCATTGGGGACTCGTCAATCACAGCAAACTGCTACCAGAATCGAAATTGCATCTGCATTTGAATTAGCAACATTACTCGCCAATTTAGTTCAGAGTGAACATTTTTCCATTGAAGATGGAATTAAATTAGAAAATGAGTGAGTCTTTAATTTCCAGATTATAAATCACTGAAAATAATTCAACTCCTGTACCTTAAGGCCAATTACATTATCCTAAGCGACATTTTATCTCACAACCTTCCAAGTGATTTCATGATGGGGAACCATCACACAAATCAGTTTTGCTCTAGTAGCAAGAAATATATCTACCCACAGAGTTAGACATAAAATACTAGGAACAGTTTTAATGCTGGAGCTTATTTTACATGAAATTTGATTGTCTGTTTGATAGTATATTTTCATGTATTAATGAACTGATGCATATACCAGAAATGGTCAAGTTAGGTGACCAAATCAGATACAAAATGAAAAAAGTTAGAAGGAATTTACTGGCTTATTGAATTTTTGCCACTACCATGCCACAGTCCTTGAAAAGAACATAATGGAGTACTTGTAATACAAACAACATGAGATTTAAAGTCACAGGGTAAAAAAAACACCTTTTTTCCCTGAGTGCTCAGCATTATCAACACCACAAAACAACAATGAAAATAATAAGTATTTTGTTTTGGCATATAATAGCTACAATTTGAATTGTTCTTAAAGGAGAAATCAATCGTTTCTAAGTATAAATATTTTTGGTGGGTTTTCTTTTTTCCTTCCTTTTTGCAAGGGCAGAAGAGACTCTCAACAATCTGGCGATACCCATTCTCCATTAAAAAAGATGCACATAAAATGAGAGCTATTACAAATGGAGTGGCCATGCCTGCATATATACATTCAGTGAGCCCTCACCCATCTTGAGTTTCCTCTCCTCTTACTTGCTGCTTGGCCCTGACAAAAGCAGCAAATTCATTTTTCAAAATGTAAAGATCTCAGTTTCATCTCCTCCAGACATCCAAAAAAACTCCTGATGGAATTATGGTATCCTTCTACCACAAAGCTTCAGGTTTTGTCCAATTTTCCCATGCCAACACAACCCTCTCAGGATCCTTGCCGTGGGTTCATGAGGCCAACAGGCACCCATGGGGCTCACCACACAGAAGAACTCACCTCAGTTACAGAGCACATTTGCTGATAGCTGCTGGCTTTTGCCATCTTGGTCACTGCTCCTTCTTTGCTTTTATAAGCTCTTATGCAACTTTTTTCAGTGGTCCACATTCTCTTATTCTGCTGTATTGAGTCATTTTTCTCTCTCCTTACTTGTCTGCATTCACAGTTCATTTTTGCCATGACTATCTTTATGGTTGCAAGCAAATGATCATGAATAAAACATACAGTATCCTTCATTTTATGTATGTAATATAAAATGTATTTTATATTATTTATATATTTTATGTAGATCTACGTTATATAAGTAAAATGCAAAATTCACTTTTTGTTCATTTGCCATCTGAGGTCAAATTTAGCTTTAAATCATTGCTAATTACCAAATTTAATTATTTTCATTCATTTTATCTCTAGCGGTTCACTTCATTAGCTTGTTGCATGGTATCTTTAACAACTTATGTTCCAAATAGATGGCTCTACCTTTCAACACAGTATTATAGAAAACTGTGACATGTATGCCCCACCATAAAATACACAATATAGTTCCCAAGATATTTTTTCATATTGAATGGCACGTGGCCACTCCTGACTTCAGTCACATTTGTTTACAACATGTATTACAATATCATTATCACAGAATACAGAAATGCTGCTCTGTTTTTTCAGTATATAACTTGTTTAACTATGTCTTGCATTTTCACCCCCTTCCTGAACTTGCTTATCATAATTCTACATCTAAACACTGGCCTCTATTCTATTCAGTATGTCTGAAACAATCTTTTATTTTTAGTTAACTTGGATTTTTAAGCACCTAGATCTAGTCTGTGAAAGCTGATAAATTGATGGCAGATGACAGACCGCACTGCCTGTTTGATCTAGGTTAGGCAGAGTCAGTACTAGACTTCATGACATTAAATGGATAAATATCCTATGTTTCTCATTTTTCAGTTCATGTCAACTATCATCAGGTTGCTACTGATGACCTAATGTTCACACAGAACTCTTAGAACATCTGTCTGCAAAAACCTTGGGGGAACTGTGCCATCAAAAGGAACCTAGAGAATCCCAGTTTTCTGCACAATGTGATAGTGGTTATGCGACCACGAAGGAAATAAAATTGCATCTAGTAAAAACACCTGTGGAACAAGATAGTTATCGTCCAGCAAGCAGAACATGCAAAGGCTCAGTCCTTATCCTTCTCGTAAGCTTGTCCACGTTCAATCTATGAGATCCATCCTGGAGTTAGGCACCTAAGCAAGCGGCTTCTCGCAGGTCGTAAGAGCAATGGGGAAGAGTTATTGGGCATCCTGTCTGCAAGGCTCTGATTTTGACATGTCCTCTTCCTAAAAATACTTGAACACCTGCTCCACTTCCAAGATGTTCTCCTCAATGTCAGCATTTGCAGGTGGATCCTCCTAAATGCCCTCCCTACTTATGAGTGAGAATCAGACTTCTCACTTGAAGTGAGTATGGTTCCATCATCACCATTACACCCATTTTACTTCGACTTTTCTTATACAAAACTTCAAGCATAAATCATGCTCACAGGCTCACCTATCATACATAAATCCAGCGGCAAACAACTGAAGCCAATTGGTCTTGTCCTTACACTGAACTTGGAAGGCAGTTTTCATGGTGAGCAAAGCACTGAGAAACACTTTGAGGATCCTTACTCAGGAGCTGGATGTGTGAAAAGAAACGTGTTGGACATTTTCTCTCATCTCTTCCCTTTAAATCTGGAGTCTTCCAAGGCTGTCTAAGGACTGTCCCAATGCACTGAAAAGAGAACTACAGCTTGAACCCAGAGTCCTACTGTGAAGAGAGAAGTCCATCCATACAATGGTTTAAACCTTTTCCTTATAAATGAAGATACAGTCCTTTGGACAGATAATTTTCTCACAAAATTAATTGAACCAACTTTCTGTTAAATTTAGTCTCTAATTCCCTATAAATACATTTTTTACCAACTTTTTTTTTTTTAAACCGTTTTGTCATGCACTACAGATTATACCCAGAATTCAGCAATGCCAGAGTAATTGAAAACTGAATAAAATTTCCCATCGAGATAAATTTTAGTTTTGTTCTGCAATACTATTCTATTATTCTGTTCGTTTAACTTTTGGAAGGTAGCAAAATAACAATAAATATGGGATTGTTGTGTTTAATTGAACATATAACACAAAGATGTTGCTTCTCAAGATATTCTGTACCCTTTACTTCCATTTAATTATGTATGAACTCAAAAAAAAAAAAAAGCCCTCTCAAATAATGTGAGACGTCTACTAGGGGAGAAGATTTAAAGATGATAAATGTTATTTAGAATCACTGTGATATGATTCATATTGTGATGCGATTGGGAACAATATTAAAACCCACCAAGGCTATTATACCTAAATTTTTGTTTCAATTCATGCAATATTGCTGCTGCTTAATATGATTTCTATTTACTTCTTTCCATTGTTAGTGTTTTATTGAGGTTGTGTCGGCTTTATCAAGCTAATCTTTGCTGCAAATGGAGGTCGGCAGAGCCAAAGCACTGGCAAAAAGCCTGTCTCCATTATATTCTGCTCAGTATGAATTTGCTTGAAAATCGTCTCTAATACAAACTCTTTCTTCACCACTCTTCAATTATAATATTTCTACCTGCACAAACCCTGACAGCTTGATATTTAGAAGCTATATAAACTCGCACAATCTAATTTTATATTCTTTATGAAGAGATACTGTACGTCATTTAAAGTAACTGTGAAAGCATTAATCAGAAGACTTAGAATTATGTAATCTTGGCCACAAATAAAAGCTTGAATTTCAGGTAATTTTAGTTGAAACTTAAAAACATACACAGCTACTTTTATTGACAATGACAGTAAGTCATTAATTTGCATTCTTTGAGTGTCAAGGGGAAGGTAAGTAATCCTGTCATGCCCTTGCTAGAACACAATTTGGCAAAACAGGATATTGTAGAAGCTTTATAAATCTTATATCTATATTTCTCCCTGTACTGGTCTAGGAAATAATGAAAAAGAGCATCACATAAATTTACCTACCAAATGGGGTATGCTCTCTCCTGAATACCCACACACAACTTCCATTAGTATAAAATATACATGCACACCAAGGGGAAGGATTGTCTACCAGATATACAAAGGTCTAGAATAACAGCAGAATTAAAGTCCCTTTAGTAACTTCCAATCCACTCTAGATCACTGGGAAGATACATTTGTTAGTTTGAGTTAAGCCTTGAATCTAAAATATTTGCATAAAAATAACTAAAGGTACACCACAATGGAATAAATTGATCCCCAGAGAGAGTCTTAGATCTGCTTTGGTTTAAGTTGTTAGGTTTGCATAGTGTTAATTGTAGTTTAAAATCAAGGGAACTCAATTTAAAAAGAAAAACCAGCAAGCCAAAACCCTCAAAGTTGTTTTTCAGGACTTTTTGTATTAAGTTTCTAAATATATTTTGGGATAGGTGATTGAAATCTGACAAAAAAACCCACAGCATTTTATAATAATGTCCCGCAGCAAAACTATGGCACCAATAACTAAACAATACTTTATCACCTTTGCCACTCTCAACAGCTCCCATTAATACTGAGATCATAGTGTTAGGCCTTCTATTCCCCAGCTGACCATGTTAGTGACAGCCAGGGCTTAGGCAATGACAGTGAAAAATATTTGCTATGACACAGCCACAAATCACTGTGAGACAAGTTTAAAACTCAATATTCACTGATCTTGCATCTGTTCTTTTCTTGTTAGAACATCAACAACACATTTATTATAAGTTGAATTCCTCAAAGTATCAAAGCATTGATGGAAAGTGATAAAAAATTATTGTCTGATAAAACTAGGTGCACAGAGGGGCCTTTGTCAAGTCAATTATTCACACGAAGCTATCGTCTGAGAAGGAATCAGAATGTCTGAGAAAGAGATTTTACTAAGACTGGTGTTCATTTACATAAAAAGCACCCAGTGCATGAACATAAGTACAGTAACTCAGATTTTCTTAACGGTTGTATCATACAAGTATTGATTTCTATTTCCATCTCTCCCTGGGAACCTAAGCAGACAGATGACATAGTAACAGCTACAGGACATTGTTGTTTTGGATCCTCTTTGAACAAGACGCTTCTGAAGCTTGCCATTTCTGGGTATGGTGGTTAGTAGATGTCCTAGATACACAGCTCTAAGAGAAGGTGTAATGCTTTGAAATCACCAGGAGATCTGTTCAAACACAACGGCAGGTAGCCTACAGCAGATCTTCTGGTATTCCTTACTATAGGAAATTTTGGAGAAGAGCATGAACAGGACCACAATAGTATCAGGCAAACTGAATGCCAACAGTTCCATATACAGGTGCATATACAAATGAAAGATGGCAGTGGTGCACCTCGCCCATATCACTAATCCACTGATTACAAAAGCAGAAAAAAATAAGAGGTCAGTAGACTGAAGGTGGACTGGAGATATTCAAAATTCACCTGGAAATTCTCTTGTGCAACCTACTGTAGTGAATCTGCTTTAGCAGGGGGTCGGAATGGATGTACCCCTTCCTACCTACGTGATTCTGTGACTGCAAATACTGACCCAGCCTCCATATCTCTGCTCCCTTGTAAGCACTTCTTGTCGCTGTTGCCTGATTACAGGACAAGGCAGATTGCTGGTCTGATGCAGCAAGGACTGTCTTGTGTAGTCAAAGTTAGTTGTTTCTAACTCCGTATTAAAATTCTGTAATCAGATTTCTTCTGGCCCACATATTCTAGTAGATGATTTTCCTGATGAAGAATGTCTTCAGTAATAGCAAACTTTTGGTGGCATTGAAGAGGCTGCTCAAGAAGGGGAATGATTAATTCTCAATAGCAAGTTTTGAAGCATATTGAATGACACATTCTTACATTATATATTGATATATAGCACACTGGCCCTATGCCATACTGACTAGCAGGTCATTTCCAACAAGGCATTGTTTATAGATAATGCAATAGGTAAGGGACAGAGCCATAAATGCTGGCTCTTTCAGTTGCACCAAAATCTTCTGGAACTTCATTTTGGTTTGAAAGATGACTGTCTTGGCTATTGATATTAAGCAGAGGCAGCAATAAATGTCTGCAAGACCAATCCTGTCCCTGATTCCCTGAGGCAAGAGGCATAGCCTGCAGACTTAAATTTAGATAAAGCACAGAAAGTTAGACACTCGTCTGAGGGTCAGTCAAACTTATTTAATCAAAAGTTTCTTACAGGTTAGTAACCTGACTTTAGTTGAACTGACAAGTGTGTAACACACGTATTAGTGCTTTTTGCACTTCCCAGTACCTACAAGAATTCATACCTAAAATAAAGTTAAAAAATGCATACAGAATACCCGTATCACTACAACTGCTTCAAAAAACATATTTTCATTGAATAGTTACAATTTTTACACCATCTGCCTCATTTTTCTAACTTAAGTGTTTGTCCTTAGTTCTTTATGACCTCTCTTAGGATAACGCTATAATATAACATAAAGTAAAGCAGTAGTAGCAGCGTGGCACAACCCCAGCCTGCAGAAAATGAGAACAAGACCAAATGCAGCAACCATAGACACAAAAACAAAAAAAAGAAAAACTTGTTTACCTTTGGATGACCTCAGATACACAGAGATCTCCAGCAAAATACTTTTGCTTCCACTACTAAGCCTTAAATAAGGTCTGGAAAGGGGTGGATCTTGGCTCCAGCCCTTCCAGTCACTCAGCCACATTGCATGCACCTGAGCTGCCCTGGGTTGGCCCTGCCTTCCACCAGGTGCTCAATCACTGCTTCAGACTGTGACTTAGCATTTCCACTGCACTTAAAAATCTAGATCGCTTGGCCAGGCTGGATAAGGACATGATTTTCCACTGTTTGCACTATGTCTTTTTGTACATGCAGTGTTGAGCTTACAATGATCTCTATAATTTTGCGTAATTCATCTTCCAGTGATAGTATGGAGCCAATGTCAACCAGATAGTACAATATAATAATAAAGTATAATGTGATAATGAATGAAGTACATCTAAATACCTGCGGTAATTCCATGCCAGCTCCTATGTGGAGCCAGGAGTTGGACTTGATGATCCACTTCCAACTTGGGTTGTTCTATAACTCATATTTTAGTTTGTTTATACTTCTTTGCCATTTCTTCACTGATGCTCCCTATTTGAGATATCTGATTACATACTAGCACCAAAGACAACATTCTGTTCGTGTAAACTCCTTTGACTCCAGGGAAAAAGTACATTCTTCTAAGTACTAGGTTGAATATCTCTTCATTTAATTTTGAACCCTTTGACCTCTCTCATCAAGACAAGCAACCTAAAAAGTGAAAATTGAAGGGAACATCTAGATAGCCTGTTAGAAGCAACACTGGTGTGAAAAGTTGGCTTTAAAAAAAAAGCGCTACCTCCTCTGTTTTATCTTTGGGCAGTCTGGACTGGTACTTCAAACACAGACCCAGCCCCAGTGGTCTGGCTGCCAGGGAGGACTGGAGCTCTATCTTAAAACCTCTGTCATCTCTTCTGTCTCAGAAGACCAGAGGGAAATTCAAAGAAGATTACAAATTTGTGCAGCAAGAAACTACATATTGCATAAATATTTTTATTTCCTTTTTGTGCTAAAAGAATATCCAATAAGCTTCACAGAGTAGTTTTGCGTATCAAGTTATTACCAGGCTTCTTAATCCCTTTTATAAGATCAACAGCAGTGTTATTTTCAAATTGGAAGCTTTCTGTGCCCGGAAACTATATCTTGTCTTGCTAGTAGGGTGACCTAGAGATCTAATTGGCATTTCCACCAATTTTGCAAATGTCTCAAGATCTTCAAAGTTTTTGTGAAAGTTCTGATTTAAAAGAAAATAACTGCAAAATTCAACCTTCAGTGAGCTTTTCAATGAAACAGCCCAAATATTTTCAGTTACCTATTTTGAGGAACAAATCTTCAGCTTTATCTCAGCTCAGGTAACAAACCATTTTGTTCCTTTGGCTTTGCTCTAAAATCAAGACAAAAGATACATTTCTAGAGATGATATGAAATGAAATTGAAATGAATGAGTACTGGGGAAAAGAAGAAACCTTTAGTGCTTGAAATGCTTTGTTATGACTGAATAAACTAAATATGCTTAATATGAAAGGTAATGATGCGACTGATTGAATAGTTTGACATTACTGCACATGAAATATCATTAACAGGTTCAAGATGGTTTTATATCAATACCACATCTCAGAATAAAATAAATGGAAATGTGGGACTACAATAATTTGTCACTGAAGCCTTTCAGTGTCGTTTAAAAAAATATTATCAGTGAAAGTCTAGTCAGCATTACCTGGAGTGTCAGAAGAAATTACAGCCTTGTGCATGTTTGAGAGCGGGCCCAGTTAAACAGCTTAGGATACCTGCAACGTATGTGTATGTGCGAGAGGACAAGTAAGTACCTAGTAGCTCCTCCATCTTTGCCTTCTATGGGCACCACCAAGTCGTACCTGTATTGTCTACTGTAACTAGCTTTCAGAATGTGAGGGGGCACCTGGGCAAAAGCAGCATTGATCCCCTCTCATGTCTCTGAGTGAGGACAAAGCAAACTGGGGAAACTCTGCTACCAGATCTCATACACGAAGCTTTTAGGAAGAAAATTCTGCCATTAGTGTGTAGTTACCACAAACACATACCCATCTTTAAAAATATTAGGGAGGATCCTGCAAACAGACATTCAGTGTTTGCACCCTGTATGCCTGCTCTTTCTGCACGGTGGTAGCAGTTCTCAGCAAAGCTCTAATGAGAACTCCTTGTCTGTGTAGATGATGTTTCCTGAGCAAGCCTGGCTTATTGCTATTATTTGCAAGGTGGTCTTGTGAGCAAAAGATTGCACTGCAAACTCAAAGATCCAAGATGCATAGCCTATGTCAGCATCTAATGGCCAAATGATTTACCTATACTCACCATGAGGATTAGCCTACATGATAAAAACCCTTTAGATTTTGATACAGGCTTGGTTCTCCCTTGATACAGGCTTGATTCTCCTTTTCACCTTCCAAAGGAATCACAGTCAGCATTTCAGTATTCACCCATGGGACGCAGATACTTGCAGCCATCTCGATCAGTGTATGCCATCGCCTTGCATGAAAGCACACAATACTGAGGGTAGCAGGCTGTAAATCAGAATGGTAAATCTGAGCTGGCATTTTGTGGCTGCTGTATTAGCTGCGGTTTCTCTGCAGACATCTCATTGCTTTCCCATTGCTGGCAACAACAGAGGTCAACAGAGATTACATTGTTTGTACAGCCTCAACTTGCTAATCACTTCTTCTGTCTATGGAAATTTATTTTCCGTAGAGCTGTGTCAGATGTTGAGTGTGTACACATCCCACATTTTCTTCCAGGTTCTTGCTCCATCTTGAAGGATGATCACCTCATCCTTCAGTGTTTTGGTCTCCTTACTTTTATCTCCCTAATGTAGGTCAATCTCTGCTCAAAGCTCATTACACTATTGACACTAACCAAAAAGTGGAACCAAAAATGAGAACATCCTTTAAAATACAACCACATATTCTCAAGTTTATTTGACAGACGAGGCTTTTCTTTGGTACGAAGTTGAGTAACATTGAGTAAAAAGTGAGCGTCAAGAAATAGTACATTTATGAAAACACTGAGAGTTGGATGGACTGAAACAAGTTTTATGATTACTTTTAATCTCCCCGTAAGATTTTAAAGTTTTAAAATACGTTCTATTCTAATGGTTTCCAAAACAAGCTTTTCCTTTCAAAAAGCTTAAAACCTTAATTGAAATTATAGTGTTATAAAGATTTTAAAACAAAGTTTGAATTGATTCTCTGCCTCTTTTTATTTTTGAGATGGGTGATTGCTTGTATTGCTGAGAGTAGAGATTTTTTTTTTTTTTTTTTTTTTTTTTTTTGTCATCCCAAAGTCTGTTTTTATTTCTTCTTTTTTTTTTTTCACCCAAGGTATTTTCATGTGAATTCTATTTTAGGTCAATTAATGTAACTTCTTTCTGCTAAATCATTAGAACTTTTCCTTAATTAAGAAAACGAGAGCCCTAATGTCATTCCACTAAGGGAAAAGAAAGTAGCAAGTTGTGACACACACAGAGGATTAACGTGGAAAAGTTGTTAACTCTGTGTGTATTTTTTCTATTGTGTCTTCCTTTCCTCTGATTTCTTTGCAAATCCTTAAAACTTGATAAGCTGCGTTTACGTTAAGCTGTTCCTGATATGCTCCAATAAGTGTGCTTTAGACACATTGTTAACATAAGGCCAAATCTGTAATACAGCATGGACAATTAAGTGCACAATTTTTGTATAAATGCAAAATCCCTCACTGTGAATTATTTAATTAATGCTCTACAGTTCATTTAATAGCGCTCTTTCAAAGGCCATTTCACTCACAGAAAACTAATTTCATTCTTCGGGTTGATTTAATTAGATTGTATGATATATGGTATTGCTAATTCAGTGGCTCTCTTTGCAGTGTCTAGGCCGCTGCTCCTATTGTCGGCAATCTGTCAGCCCCATTTTTAACAGTATTGAAAAATTCAAGCTTTATTATTGCTCGCTCACTCTTTCTCTCCCATCAGGAGGAAAGTAATGAGCTTTTCTTCTTATGAGAGCAAGCAGAGAGTGTGGTGCCCTTAGTGCTTCAGGCACCGAGCAGTATTAACAGCCTGATTCATGAGTTAAGTTTCTAACTGCCCGTGGCTATTAGCACTCAGTCCTTTGGCTGTCATTTAGTTAAAAAGACTCTTCGGTTAATTCACTCTTTTAATGAGACTGTGCTATTCAACTAATGTATTTTACTGTATGAAAGGTCACACCAGGAAGCAAAACAGATTGGAGGGAATGTAGCGGGAAGCCTGGCTGTCAAGAAACAGTTCAAGCCTCGCAGGCATTTAGCGGTCCCGGCGCTGTAATGGGCTGGGGAACTGATGGGCCAGCGCTCACCTCAACAGTTGAGCACCATAAATCACAGCTAAATAGAAAGCAGATTAATCAGAACCACAGACAAAAAGAGCACGTGTTTCATTACCCATATAATCACTAACATGATTGCCAGACAAGCCGGGGAGCTGTACACAGGGCTGACAAAGCGCGGCATGGCACAGGGCTCGGCTGGGCTAAGCAGCAGCCACGCGATCGGCTCCTCGGGCTGCTGCTCTCCTGGCTAGGAAAGGCAGCAACGGAGCACAAAACAGCAATGGCAAGTCGTGGCCATAAAGGCTTTTGTTTGGTTTCCATACAGCCCTCTGCCTCAGCGCGGGCTGCAGAAGGAGGTGGTGAGATGCAGGCCGCTGCACTGAGCAGAGCCCAGCGCTCCTGCTGCCTTCAGGTGTCCCCGGAGCCTCCAGGCAGCTGCCAGCACCAGCGCACGGCACCAAGCTTACGGTGACAACTTGTGTGCTTCTCCAACGTCATTTGCTCGCGGTGCTTCTCACGTCACCAGGAAGCTATATGTAACACACACACACCCGCACTGCCCAGCTTCTCCCTGCTCAGGCTGAAAATCTGCTCTGCCTCAGCATCTCTGCGTGGAATGTCCAATCAAACATGTTTTCCTGAGCATTGCTCGTTAATGTACCAAAGGAGAAAATGAGAGGAACCTCTGCTTTTAATAGCTTCACATCTGCCTGCCAGAGCGTTAAACATCTGAATTATTGTGAGGGCATGTGTGTGTTTTGCTCATTTTTAATTAGTGTCACTGGGGGAAAAACTTCAGCACTTTAGGGGCAAAAGTATATTATTTTTTAGAAATTGTAATTCCCTCAAACTACGGTAAACAAATCATTCTGATTTAAATTTCCCAAGCAACTTCCAAACAGGGAAACCGTATGTTTAATTACTAAACATCTGTTGCAAAGAATACCCCTAGCTTTTGCAGCACTGATATCGCTGTATGAATTTTAAAATCTGTCAGCAAGGGATCATGAAAGCTTTGGGAGCAGAGAGCTGCTCACTTTAACCCCTGAACCAGATAATCTAACAGTAATCCATTCAAAACTAATCAAACATTTACAGAAACGCACCAGCACTGAGGAAAACAATTCATCATCTTCATATGCTCATTACACTTCCAACATCTCAATCTACCTATGTAAATGAGACCGGGGATCTGACATCAGGTCCACGTACAGAAATTATAAACAAATATTCATCCATTATGCTGCTGAAATTTAACAGCTGGAGCACTAACAGTAGCTGAACTCCAAGCCCTGAGTATCAATTATTTATGAACCTAAAACTGACAAGACTGTCTAGGTGAATTAGCTACATATGTCAAGCTTTGTTATAAATCCCAGCCTACTGTAAAACTCATTTTCATAGAATGTATGTACAAGGCTGACAATATATCAACAGTACGGCATTAATAATTTAGAAGAATGGTACCATAAGGGAGCACCTAGAAACTCTGCTCTGCAATATAGTTGATATTACAAATAAAAAAGTCAAATAAAATGAATTTCCCATAAACAGAGAATCAAATAAAGCATTTCTCTATGATTTTATATTCAATTTTCAAAAAACTTACCAGTTGATACTTCCATTTTTAGGAACCATAAGCGTCTCCTGAAGTTGTTTAATTTTTTGCCCAGTGCTAAAAATGCCTTTGAATTTTTAGTTCTGTTGATGTAGGTTGTGTTGCATTTATTTTATTTTATTTTTACAGAATGAGATCAAAAAGTGCACGGAGGGTAAGAGGCAAAAGGAAATTGTTGTTTGCAGCAAGCAGTACTGCATGCTGTGGTTTAAGACCCTGAAATATAATAGACTAACTATAAGTACAGTTAATTATAGGCTAAAATCTACCTTTTGATGAATGCATATCGCACAAAATGAGGCAAAGGGTGCTCTGATCTGATGGTAGAATTTGGTTAGATATGTTAACCAGTGGTGCTATTTGAGATATTGTGAAGTTTCTTTGCTTTATGTTGTGTAAGAAGTCGATGCAGAAGCTACTGGACGCTAAATGCAACCATCTACGTAGCATAGTGGAACAAAAGGGTAAGTTCTAAACTGGAACTGCTATCCGCCTAAGGAAAATTCTGATCTGGAAGTCTACACTGAGATCTAGAAAAAGGACCTATCCAAACTTTACCCAAAATCTTACATATTCAAAGGCAGGTTGGAATTTTGCAGTTCTCTTCTACCCCAAAGAGCCATCAACAACAGCTTTGTTGAAGCAGTGCCCACAATTACTCAAAACCTGAATTTTGTTCAGAAGCACTTTGGTAAGCCTGTGTATCATCTAACCTATGCCCATAAAGGCATGGCTAGTTGCTATTCAGGAAGGTTGTCCACACACACACACAAAAAAAAAAACATTAATACACACGAGAATTTATGACTATCAAATAAGCAAGATGGGTAGTAGCCCATATTTTGATCTGTGAATGTTGGCCTTCCTTTTCTCCATGGCATAACTGTTTATTATTATGAAAAGTGAATGGGGGATTGAAGGGGAGAGAAGAGAGAAAGACTCAACCCCAGACTTGAGAGAAACACCATATCTGAAGGACAGTTAAAGGGAATCATTAGCATTCAGTACATGAGGCTACTGTTGACTTCCTGGGAATTGCTCTCATGCTTAAAGTTAGTTCTTGTTTTGTGCACTCCTTCATGGGGATCCATATGAAAAACATAGCGACAGCATATGAAAACGCGTTTCAGGACAGGAGAAGTCACTAAGACCTCAAAGCTGATTTGCACAGTGTTTTCAAAAATATTCCATCAGTAGCAAAAGCAAAAAATAAATATACATTTTCAAAAGATCTGCGATGGTCCAAGGAAAGGTGACAAGATATTTTAGTATTTTGATGCAGTGAAAGGAGAATTTAGAGGACAAAATAGTTCCTTATGATGCAAACATATACATGAAAGCAGAAATAAAATAGTAGATTTTATCAGGGACATAAGGAAAAGGCTACAATGCCATCACTTCATTTTCAGGATATCATCGTTTCTGACTCAGGAAATACTTGCAAAAAACTGAGAAAATATAATAAATCTGCAGTATTTTTCAAGAGAGAAAAGTGTGCCTTGATGCCTGACACATCAGGTATTTATGGAAAAAGAGTTTTTTCAAGAAGCTGTTGCTGGTCAGACCCAGGGAGACCCAAAGGTCATCCAGTACATCCTCCTGTAGCACAGAAAGAAGGTTCATATAACAATTCCTACTTAATTCTTCAGTCTACTAGGAATTTCCATTTCCCACTGCTTTAATGTTATCTGCATGGGTTATTTGCTTTATGTTTTCATAAGTAGAGTCCAATAATAATAATAATTCACTGAGGGTGAAATTCACTCCCGGGCAGAAAGCCCAAGAAAAGGCCTTTGCATTACTCAAGTCATTCCAAAGTGCTTAAAATAGGATTTGTTTGGATTTAAATGGCGCAGAGAAATTATGCTGGCTCTTTGGATAAGAATGACTTCACCTCAAATGCCCCACAGTGCTGTGCTGCTTACTGTCAAAATCCATAAGAATTGTCCCCACAGAGTTCCAAAGTAGAATGAAGATCTTGTAGTCTGCTCAAAACAATGAACAAAGGAATACAGGCAATCCACAGAAGAAATATCTAAGCTTCATTTCTGGACTTAATTAACTGATTTGGTGCCTGATGACATCTCTCACTTTGCATGTTCTTCTTGTTAACTGATGCTCTTGTTCTCGTTCAGACACATGGCACCTATGAAATCTTTCCCAGTAGCTCTTTCAGTTAACGTTCAAAATCCTGCTTGAATACTTTGTTTTTCCAAAAACAAAGTTTTTTTTAGTTTAGTTTTTTTTAGTTTTCACCTTCATAACGTAGTGAAGGTGAACACTGTTCTAGTTGAGATAGGATGGAGAGGTATGCTAGCATTTAGACTCCATACTCAACTTCTTTGGGCTTTTGCAACTGCAGGTTAAGCTCAAAAGACAGAGGTCACCAGCAAACAAAGAGTAATTGGAGTACACTTGTGAGTTTGAGCTAACATTTCTTGCAATGAGGGCTACGTGGTGCATTTCCAGGGCATCAGCTCAACAGCTGTATGTTTTCCTTTAATTTCTGAGAGGGCTTTTCAACACAATAGTCCTGTGATTTCTTGAAAATTTTAGTTAGAGCTGAACCTAGAGCTGAGAGCCTCATAATCATAACTCAGAGACTGGATTTGGAACTGAAAAATAATTCAAAATGAAAAAAATGATTTTTTTTGAATTGGCTGTACTTGGCGATAACTCTTGATGTTTTCTTCTGTGCTGTTGCAATAAGCTATGATTCTGGGGACCTACTTTTGCGACTAAAAGATAACTCTCTTGGGAAGAAAATTGCCACTCTGACATAAATCTTTGAAACAGGAGTTTATGGGAAAGTGGCAAATATGAAAAAAAAAACAAATATACCAAGCTAAATAGGCATTAATTTATGGACATACTGCTTGAATTCATAAGTGCAGCAGCCATCTGATGATCCTGGAGAAGCAATGGTAGGCTTTTGCTAGAGCCTCAACAGATATAATTAACTACATTTTCGTATATGATCACAGCTACTATTTTTTCTACAATATTTTCTAGCTGTAAAATCTCATAACAATTTTTGCTTTTCATGTAGTTTATTACTTCCCAAGTCATGCTCATTGCTGCCTATGGGAAGTCAGTTGCATCTTGTCTCAGTCATTTGCTGCTGAGACATCAGCTTCATTGTTCTGTTCATTGGTAGTGTTGATAACCAACTTTAAAAAGGAGCACAATAAAAGAGAGTGAAGATTGCATTGCATTAATCATGAATATCACAGTAATAACAGACATCATGTTTGACTGCATTTTCTCTTTTCAATTAGACTTTGCAACTCATAACCCCCACTTTTTTTCCAGAAAACAAGGTCCCACCTTATAGAGCTAAGAATGAATTAGAAATGTCTGATATCCAACAGTTTTTGCCCTTCCAACCTCAAACTGCTGTCCATACCTAACAAATGCTACACTAATACCTGTGGATTAAAGTGATGTAGTTGTACCATCCAAGATCCTCTGAAAGTCAGACGTAGACTGCAGGGTAATATCACAGTTTAATATGGCATCCAATCATTCAGGTAAGTTGTTACACACAAAGAGTAGAAGAGGACACTGGGACAAGACATCTTGATTTATAGTGGTGCCTAACGTAAGTACTGTCCATCAATAGCAAAGATCTAAAAATGAATGCTGATTCACATCAGCCTGAAAAAAAAAACCAACAACACAATTATCATCATACATAAGTGCAGTAAAAAGGAAGGAGATTCTCTATTTTCATCTCCTGAGCCTTGGAAGCAGGCAACAGAGAATATGAGCAGATAACTCATCTCCAGCTTTAAACAGGAGTGACTGATCACCCAGAAGTGCCACCATTTCTGAGTATTCACAGCACTGAGTGCCACCCTATCTGGCTGACATCTTGCTAAAACAGCTCAGGGTTGATTTTGCTTCCAACAAAGCAGGTTAGAGCTGCTAATCCTAGCAGTGCTGTTGCTTGTGCACGGCCTATGCACACTCCATACACCAACAATTAAATTTACAAACCATTTCAAAATTGCATACGGCTAGCAACAAAAATGAGGATTATGATATTTGGATGGCTGAACTTGATGCCTGATAAATCTCTACTTTCTACCTTCTTTCCAGCTCATTTGGAGGTTGCAGCACATATGTCAGGAGACAGAAGTTCACTAATAATGTTTTATGTGCTCTCACATGGAAAAGGTCCTTGTGGTTGTAACAATGCTGATTTTTTAATCATGTCATCACAGATGATGCTTAAAACAAGCAAAGCTCCAGCATTACTGGAGAGTGGCTGCCTTTCCTAGAAAAGAAAACCAACAGAGAAATATTAGATTAGCGCAAAATAGCACAGCAGAAAAACAGAGTGTGAGGACCAGGTTTGCAGCTCTGCTAAATAGAGAGATCCAGGATGTACCAACTTCTGCAAGATTTTTTCATGTCTTTTAATAAAGAGTGGCCAAAGCGAAGAAATAAATGAAGAAAATGTTGTGAGCTGTTCTTTTGTTTTGAGTTCTCTTTAGATTGGATGCGAACTGCAGCCCGAAATGTTCATAAATCCTTACAATGGCCCAGGCCCCATCCAATGATGATTTTTGGGTATTACATGCTGGTGTGATTACTGGAAAGTTTTCATGAAAGTTGGTTTAATTTAATGAGAATCTATCTTGAGAAGCAAGTGAGGAAGGAAATGGACTTGTAAATATTTAAAAGTTTTAAGAGGATTGTGTCATATTTATAGCCTTTCATGATTTTACTTCTACAACACTGGTTTAATGCAGAAAAAGAAAAAAAAAAAATAAATCTGTGAATACATAAAGAGAACTCTCCCCCCATAAGATCAACAGGACCTGGGGGAAACAGCCCCTTACTCAGCCCAGTTGTGCAACTGAGTTCCTATGTGATGTGGATCCATGTGGGCTAGAGTCCCTGCACAAGTATTTATTCCAAGAAAACAGACAAAGGAGGTTTGTTTGAATTTAACGATGGCATTTCCAAATGTGAAGGCTGCAGGATCAGAATTAAGAAACATTCTTCTGGAAGGTTTTGTTTTGTGTCTGTCTAAACATGAGCAACAGAGGTACATTCTCTAATGGATTAATGTGAGGCAGCAAGAAAGCCTTTTAATGGTGTGGAATGCCCATTAATGCAGATTAAAGCAAGAAATGGGAATTATAAAGCAGATACTGTCTGCACAAAGAGCTAAAAAGGTCCTTTGTTGGTATTTTTGCAGTTATTGAACTATCAGGTGTGACGGTGTAACACAAAATATGGAAGCTCAACAAATGTCATACTAAGTACTTTTCAAAACTGTAATTGATCATCAAATTCCAATAACAGCTTAGGTACTTTAGTTGATATTGAGATTAATATACAGCTTCCTGCAGCAAGAACCTCTTCAGTTTCTGACCTTGGCTGGTAGTAAAACCCAATCAATATTTAGACCAAGCAAGCTTTCCAGAGAGGATGCATTGAACACATTAGTTTTCTTAAAAAAACATTCTGCCATCAGCTAGAAAATCTAATCCACTCTGAGGAATACGATGGAACAGAATTGAGTAACAACCCCAAATAAAAATAGGGTTTACTTAAGCTTTTTTTTTTAATTAACTTTTAGAATCATGATTTTCTACTGCTACTTTCTACTCAAGGAGGAAGCACTGAGTTCTTGCATACAGAAAGGCATTAATTTTGAACACCCATTCAGAGGACATGGAATCAGCAATATGATATAAACACTGTGTCCAAGCAAGACTGATCAATATCTTGATGTTCAAGGTGCCAGCTACATACAAGTATTTCAATGGCCAAAAATAATTCCCTGGCATTCCCTGAAGAAAAAAAAAAAAAAAAGTAAAAGATCACAAATACATTTCTAACACAAATTTCTCAATAACAAGTCCATTGACAATATAACATAAATGACACATAGCTAGCACTTAACTGAAATAATGCTTTCATCATACAAGTTATGCATTTTTTCCTTTCTATATCTATCCCTTATGCTCTCACAAAAATATAAAGTATTATGCTAAAATGTATAAAGATTTAACTAGTCTCACCAATGTTTTTTGTGGTCTTGCTTAGAATAGTTTACTTTTATCATGTGTTAGGCTGAGTGAAGACCAAATTGCCAAATTTTGTGATTTTTCTTCCTTTGGACTCCCTGAATCTAAAAATAATTAAACAGTGATTTTAATAGCCATTCATTGGATTAACTGTTTTATAAACATCTAACGCATTTGGCCAGGAAATGGATGAAACACTACCACTTGCATGCCTTTTCATAATGAAGTGTGCACTTCCCTGTATTGCTGGGCAGTAAAAGATCTGGCCCACGTGTGATACACACTTGAGTAAAAATAAGTAGAGAGCGCGGCTGTTAATTGCTACCTTTTTCCATTCCATTCCCACAGTGGAAAGTGACTATTTCTATGTACAGGATTAGTTCAGAAGAGCAATACAAGGGTGGGGGCCAGAGCAAATCTGTGCTTTGGATGACATGGGTATGATGCCTACCATAGACCTACAAGCCATGCCCTCTTAAATCAAAGTGCTGCTCCACCGCAGCACCTTAATTGTTCCAGGTGGTGTAGTCAGTAAACATTTGCTCAAGATTTTATGTGTGTACTGTACTTTCAAGAATTGTTTTCTATTTAAAATATTTGGTTTTACTTCAGTCTTGATAAGGTTTTTGTCCCAGTGCAAATAAGATGAGCTCCAATAACTTAAGTGCAGTCTGTCTGTTGACTTACCCTGGTAGAAATGCATTTCTGTGAGTTATTTTTGGAATGTTCTCATGGTAGGGATGCCTCCCTGCTAGCATGTAGAACTGAAAATGGACACAAACAATGCAGTGACACCGTGGACACAACTGCTACACTCAGCTCATAAGTAAAGGGATAAGCATTGAATACCAAATGACGAAAAAAAATTCAAATTTGAAAAAATAATTATGTTATTACAGAATCAAATTTTTTGATGCTGAAGTATAGAGCTGAAACAAAATGGGATCTAACAACAATGGCATATACAGTAATTCCTCTGCAGAGTGTGGGCAGGAACTTCATCTGTATTCTGGCATAGAGCTTTTGTTCGGTTACATTTTAAGTTTTATTGCCATTGATTGTATAACAAATAGAACAATAATAATATGTGCAGATGGGAGACTATACCTAACCTGTGTGCTACAGTTTAACTGAAACATTCCATTTCTCTCATCCCCTTCCAAATGAAGAGTGAGGGAGACATATTAGCTAATGCCCTAAAGCCTCATGCCCAATATACTAAACCTCAATTATTCACTACAGGAAGACCTTCCATGCTGAGACTGGATGAAACACAGAACACTTCTTAAATGCCAGTGCTCTGAGCAAATAAGCTGTAGAGCCTACTGCAGGGCTGATGCTCCAACAGAGCCATAAGCAGTGGCCCCACAAGATGCAGAGAGGGACAGTTCTTCCCAGACATCTGTGGGACAAGCTCACCCACCTGAGCTAATGAAGCTTTCTGGCAGGTCCTCACAGCACTCAACACACGAACTGGGGATTTTTTTTATTTTATTTTATATTTTTTTTTAATTTTATTTATTTTTTTTTATTTTTTTTTACAGCTCCATATCACCCTCCTACTCCTGCTTGTGACTGGGAGGTGACACTGCAGGCACAGGGGCCCTGCAGGTGCCAGCCCCTCCAAAGCAGTTTTGCATCAGGTGACCGCTGCCTTGCCTTATGGTGAGTAAAAGTCATAAAACTACCATCAGCTCAATGGCTGTAATGACTACTCTGAAGCTTTTTATAGGCGATAAGCTACTGTAAAGGTCTGCTGGTAATTTGTGGATAGGGTACATTACCGTTATCCTTGAGGAATTTCAGCTTCCTTTTTATATGCCTTTTCTCTCTTGAGGGGACCCTGAAATTAACAGAAGGCGTTAGTGTGAAGCTCTGCCAGAGCCTCTCGCTGAGCACGGATTGCATTTATTTCTCCTCAGACATGCTCTCATGCTCCCATGAGAGCTGATGTGGGGCTGGAGGTCCCCTTCTGCTCCTCGTGGTGTCCAGGAGACAGTAAAGAGAAATCTCATGGAAATGGTATAAAGAGGGGACAGAATCCAAACCAAACCAGGTTGGAGCCCAAATGGAAATGGAGGGCGACTGAGTAATTTAGCCAGTAATGGCAAAGCTCAAGCAACTGGCTTCTGTGCACACTGCTGGGCTGCAATGGATGTGTGTGCCATGCTCTCAGCACCACAGGCAGTATTGCTACCAACAAAACAATCTCACACAGATCATGAAATGTTAAGGAGTTCATTTGTTTAAAGCATTATGAAATAGTTCCCTTGCAGATCTCATCCTTTAATTTCCTGCACTGGGGCTGAGGTGCGGGACACCAATACTGACAGATCAGATTAACACCTCTGATGCAGAGATTTTCCGCTGTGCTACTGCAAAACACATCACTGTTGCAATATGAGCTCTGGATTCTGGACCTGTTGCTCCCTGGGGCCTTGAACAAACTAACACAAAGCAAAAACAGCAAAAGTGATTCCCTCCAATGGGGAAACTAATCTGCCTGGGTTGCTAATATGCCTTCTGGAAGGAGAAAAAAAAAAAAAAAAAAAAAAATCCAGAAGATGATGAATTTTTCTTTTTCAGTAAATCTATTTTCTCTCAGCATTGCAAGGCTCCATACAAACCTCGTAGGCGCAGCAAGTTGCTCAGTATGCATACAGTGGTTGGAAGTAATGCAAAGACTGGAGACAGAGGAGAATTCTAGTTTTTCTGTGGTACAGACCATGATTTGGCAAATCAGGTATAAAGCCCAACATTTATTCATGATTACAAAGCTAAGAACTTTTGGCACATTATTTGGTCTAACACACATGGAATTGTGCTAGCTCAAGCAAGCTTTAATTTAATGAAAAACAAGTAAAAGACATAGCAAAAAAAAAAAAAAAAAGGCAGTTATTACCCATATCATGACAAAGTCTTCTACTCTCAGAGATGGAGACCAAGATTTCATTAACATGGGCTTGTGCAGCCCAAAGCTAAACCAACCCTTGCCTTGCAATACTTGCTAGCTGTTAGCCATTGCTGTTACCTGACAGTTTTACATTGTTGAAGGGGGAAAACAAAACATGTAGGAAAATGATGAAACTGTGTTTTGTTCTCAACCCAAAGAGTTTTTCTCCCATTGAAATGGCATTTGAGTGAGTTGCCTCCTGCTTGTGACTCAACACATTAGTGCTAGGGAATGGCCAGGTCCCAGCTAAGCAGCCATCAGAATCTGTGTAATTACAAAAATGTGAGGCACTGAGAAAAAAGCCAATGTGCCCATGGAATGATTCACCAGAACAGTCCTCAACCTTCATTTTCATTTGATGACATAAGTATAAGCATAAGTAGTTACAAATATATAGAGTATGCAAGCCTCAGAACTTAAACATATCTCAGTTTTTAGTAAGCAGGGATGGGTTGTTCCAGGTGGTCCCAGTTTAACCACAAAAGGACAGCAGTTCATGGTGAAAAAAGCACAGAACACATTTTTACAGCTGACAGAAATGCATTATGCAACCAGGACTTATTTGTGTTGTATACATATGTAAGGATTTCCTGGATAAAGATAGGATCGCTTCAGCTATGCACCAGTGAGGGATTTCACAATTGTACAGAATTCTGTTTCTAACTGCAATATTCACCTCATCATACTCCCTGTTTTACAGCTCCAGTGCCCCACAGAAGGTGAAAGTTCTTCCTTCTGTTATTCCCAGCCAAGCTGCTGGGAGCCCAGCCAAGCCTCAGCCCAGCCTTATGCACCAGCCCCGTGGGGATCCTTTGCTTGGCAATTCCTAAGGATGGCTTTATCACACCGTTCTATGATTCTATTATCACTGAAAGGTTAGGAATAGCTCTAGGAAAGTGATACACCCAACTTGGAGCAGTCAGACCTGCTCTCCAATTCATTGGAGCTTAGTCCCTGTTTGCTGCTTTGACCAAAGACACCTAAATTGTCCCCACGTTGCAGCTGAGGCTTGCCAGCGTACAGGTACAGGATATCTGGATATAATCTAAGTCAGTAAACTACCAAGCTACAAACTCACCTTGAAGATGCCATTTGGTAAATGATTTGGCAAGTGACAGTACCATTTTGAGAGTGGAGAGCCATTCCCAATACATACATAGCAATGGAGCACAAATCTCTGCCCTGATAAAAGCTTGCAGTGCCTGAGAATTAGGGCTGTGCCATGCTTTGTGTTCAGCCTTACAAACAGCAACTTCAGTCCCTGCACAGATGTTGGATTTTTAAAATGGAGCTGTGAACTCTTATTGCAGCAATATTCCTACCTGGCATCGAAGGTCCCTCCTTTACCAAGCTGGGAGACAAACTTGGGTACTCTGCAGGGCCAACAGAGGGAGCTGAGTGGGACAGAGATTGTGAAACAGCAAGTGAGTTTATTCAGTGAACTGGAACTAATATTTTTTATAAAGGGTTTAAGTTACTCTTATATCAAAAGCTCTAAGTTCCATTATAAATGGCTTCTAATCCACCTTAGAACTAATGCACTTTACACCAACACAGTTTCAAAATAATGGCTTAGCAACACTCAGGGCTGGCAGTGCAACTGCAGGAAAGCAAAGCACAGCAAGGAACCATGGCCTTCTGAGCTGCACTGAACAAAGCACAAAGTGCATCTTCTCCTTCAGCCCCTTTCAGAGCGCTGGGGCTCAGGATCTGTCATGGTGTAACAATCAGAAAGGAGAACACGGTGAAGACTAATAAAAGAGGCATAATAGCAAAGGGATCAATGCAATAGAAGATGCTACAAAGAAAAAGATCTCACCTGCCTCTGAAGATGTACACTCAGAGGAAGACTCTGCAAGGGAGGGATCACCAACCACAGAACTTTCCCCAGAGCCAGGCAGCCCTTAAATGGGGTCTAAGAGAGGTGCAGCCAGGATCCACCCCTTCTGGTCACACAGCTGAATTGCCCTCACCTGTGCTCCCAGGGCTGACCCAGTCCTTTCCTTAGGCACTCAATCAGTGGCTCAGACCACGACTCAACAGCTCCCATATACATGGACAGAGTGAAAAAATACTCCCTGCCAGAATAGCCAAGTTCTTCTTTAATAAAAATGGCAGCAAATAAAAGTGGGTAATATATACGAAGTCTCTTCCATTATCAATGTCTTTGGTACTGTCCTATCAATCACGTTGTTATTTTCTTTAAAGCCACCAATGTTCTCTCAATCAGCATTTTCTCCTCTAAATACCCCCTATGTGATGGAACCAGAGATATTTGGTATGGGGAGTTTCTCTGCTTTAGTACAGTTTTGTCACAGCTAGATCTTTATTCTCAGAAGGTCAAGTTAATTGATGGTCTGAGTCAGATGTCCAAAAGTAAGCCCACTGCATTAAAGCCAGGTCCAGACAAATCCCCTTCCAGTATGGCTGCTCCTTCTCAGGATCAATCCCAATTTTTTCTTCCTTATGACCTCTTCAGGAGTTTTTGCATGGCTGAAGTCCAAGGTCCACCACACACTGACTGGTGGGAGCTGCTCTGCATCATGGCAGCCTTCAGAAGAAGAGAAACCAGTCATGACTACTGGCTGCTCCACACTGCTTTTACAGACAGCAATTTGTCTTTGTAATGGAGTAGAAAAAGACTATTAACTCAACCAATGCACTACATATTAATTACCAAAATCATTAAAATAAACTTTTTAAGTACTACTAAGGAAGCAATTAGAAAAGTAACTTTGTATATAATACTTTTAGTTCCAGAATGAGAAATGTATGTGACTACTATGGGCCAAAACATGGCACATTTAATTTAAACCCTGGCAGCAAGGGGCAGGTTCCATTGCAGCTATAATAAATTACATACAAGTGCTACAGAACAATAACAAAAACTGTGAGCCATCCATTTCAGTACCATTTACAAGAAATCAATATCAATACTTAATGCAATACTGGTGAAAAATGAGCAAAGATACAGAAAGCATAATAAACCAGTAATGAAAGACCTTGCAGTGTTTCACTTTGGAAGAAAAAACTAACTGTCTATATTTTCATGTAGAGGGATATTTCACCGAGGCAATGTGCTGGAGGTATGAGTGTTTTGCAGATCTAAGTTTAAAATCACCTCTTTATTAAATTTAAAAAAGTTTTTTAAACTGCGGATTACTAGCTTAGTAGAACTCATACATATGGAAGGAAGCATTTCATCTTCCTGAGGTCCTAAATATATTTTTCATTGGACTGCTTTAGATCAAGCATCGTTCTGCTGTGTACCTCTCTGAAAGCATGGGCAAGGGCACTTGCTTCTGCCAAATTTGGGTATTCTGTTTGGGAAATGAAAGGCTTAAGCTTTCCATTTAAACTGTCAAAGTGAATAGGAGATATCATCAGGTATCCCCATTTCCTCCCCTGGTTTTGGATTGCCATCCTCATCATCATCATCTCTTTGCACTGTCAAGATAGATAAGTGGGTAGGTGGTAGTAAGTAGGTAGATAGATAGATAGATGGATGACAGATTAGAAGTCTGACTACCAAGTTTATTCTAAGTAAAAGAGCCTTCCTTTCAACTAAAATCTAGCTGTGAATCTTTCTGACTCCAGTTCTGAGCTCAGAAAGTCCGAGATGTGCCAGTTGATACTTGGAACAGCCTTCGTACACGGTGAAGCTCTTTGCAAAGAGGAAGATGAGCAACTTCATTTTTAATGAAACAATGAACAGATTTAGTTGCAGAAATTGAAGATTTGGAGAAGAGGGAAAATGTTTGGTGGAAACTGGAGGAGACCTGGAGTCACGCTCAGTGGAGGACTTGTGCCCTTTGGAGGGTTGCTCAAGAATGTACATGGCAAAGACTATCAGAAACAGTCACAGAAGCAGTCTGTAATCCTATTGCAAGGCTTGTATGATTGGATTCCCTGTGAGATAAGGATGTCTTGCAGTACTTCATCTTTCTTACACTATCAGTCTTAAGGAGGCTGGGGAAAATATGACAAGTTTGAGAATGGCTGCATAGGCCAGCTTTATCAGTTGTCCTTCAGCTCAGATATCCAGGAGAGTTTATTACTGGCAGGGATCATCTCAAGAAGGAATTCATCAAGTGCTAATATGTGAAAAGGGCAAATGAGGCTGCTCTTTTCTACACAGACTATTTTCTGGGTTTCATTCACGCAGTTGCTAGATTAGTGTAAAGCTAGTAACTGACAAAAAACGATAGACAGGGTCAGTCGGGAGGAGATCTTTTTGTATTTGTTCATCTACCAAGTGTAGCACTGTATACCATGGTCACTCTATGCAACAGCAAGAGGAATGGTGAGCAAAAGGGCTCTGAGGCTCTTCTGGGGATTACCACAGGGCTGGGACCATCCAGGCGGACCAAAATACAAATTCTGCTGTAAGGACCAGGTCTCCATCAGGAGGGGACTTCTTGTACCAGTTCCTACTTCTGCCAGTTCATTTAGTAAAGCGATATGACAGCCTGAATTTTTCTCACCTGAAGGCCAAAATAATGAATAACCACAATAAATCCACTAATGGGCACAAATAAGAGCACCAGCAACTGCAAATAGTTTGTTGTGGCTGTACTGTATCAAATGGTAACTTATTTGAGCAGGATCCTGGTACTGGCAGATGGCATACAGCTCTACTCTCGTGTTAGCAGGAGTATGTCCAGAACATGTACAGCTGTGTAAAAGTCAGTGGGAGCTTGGATTATGTGCAAAATGAACAATCATTGGGGAATAAAAATATTCTAATTGTTGTTTCCACTAATCAGCTTTTAAACATATCCCCTCTCCAGGAGGAAATCAATTTTTTCGCAAGTAGTACAAGAGACTCCTATTATACAGTGTGAATTAAGTCTAACTGATTAATCCCTTAAGTGAAATTTCTTTGTTTAAATTAATTCAGCGCTTTCTGCTGCCACTCAGTTATTTTGCCTGAGGACATCACATTTGTTTGCTCACTCCTACCTGCCTAGGCACACCCATTCAGTACTGTAATGCTCTCATTAGTTAAATGGATGATCCCTCAATATAATTATATGAAACATATTGCAGTAAACATGCTGTCTCACTCTTTAGATCTGCTTTTCATCACTGAGTCCAATCTGATAATTTAAGCATGACTCCATCTGAGCACAACCGGAAATGGCCCGATCCAAATCCCAAAGAATATTTGCAGCAGTTTCAGCAGCCTTTGAGTTTAGGCCGTAATGAGATTACAACCATTTTTTTTTGTTTTTTTTCCTGCAATTGTTTTCTGAAAGTGATCCTATACTTTTACCGCAATAGAAAGACATGCTGGGAAGGGTTTGGGGAAATAAAAAGTTGAATACCCAGTAGATGGTGCTGTAATCAAATTCTAAAACCTGTTACACGAGAGCCACTTAGCTGTGGCACGGCAAGTTTCTGCAATGATTAAAGAAAATATGTTTTCTTTCAAGGCATGTCACTGCATTTAAAACACTTATTCATCTGGAGTAGTAATCGTATAGGTAATAGGGTGAAACAGCATCGAAGTTGAAGAAATAAATAATGTGTGTTGAAGAAAAATGATTTATGGATCTTTTCTCCATGGTCCTACGTTTGCAGGAGACTTTAATGGAAACACAGATAATGCATTCATTTTGGGCAAGCAAAACTGAATTCTCCCTCTCTGCAGTGTTCTGTACTCCACCTAGGGAAAAAAGCTTTAGCTTTTTCAGACTCTCTGACATTGTTGCTACAGTTCTCTGCAACTTGCTCTTCCACGTCTGACTCTCAAATTCACCCATTTTTTAACAGGAGCTGAACACAACAGCCATGTCCTGAGATCAGCCTTTACTTTCCTCCTCCGCAACCATAACTGAAGGTCTCTGCTGTTGATAAACTTTGATCTCCTTTCCAGGTTTTTCGGCCAACTTCTGCTTAATCTTTGAACTGCACCGGTCTGATCTGCAGTTCTCCCAGGGAGGGAACTCCTGGATGTGTCAACAAGTGGAGCTTGGGGAAATTCAGCACTGATGAGACAGATACATGCATTGGCGGTACCTTGCAGGAAGCTCGGGGCTGTCAGTGACCAGAAAGCTTGGCCAGAAAGCCATTCTTGTGCTTGGTGAGCCTAATTTCTTGAGAAAATAGTTCTGTTTGTAGATTTTTATTTGACCTCCGAAGGGCAAGAATCCTTTCCAGAAGGAACAGTGCCTGGGCATGACTTCCCTGGCCAAGGTCTTGATAAGCCAGGGCCTATGTGGTGTAGCTTTTAAAGAAGCCTTTAGACAAAGTTCTCATTCACTTTAGAAGAACACTTCATTCAACGCCTCCCTGGGCAGTGTGACCACAAACGCCGTACACCTGCTTAAACAGATAGTCAAAGTCCTAAGAAAACTGAGGCAAAAGAAAACTTTGTCTCATAAATCACATTTCCTCCAGTAACAGTTCTCACTTGTGCAGAATGCAAAGTCGTGGCAAAGATTCCTTGGGCTATGGAATTTCATTTAATACACAGCCTGGTTTTTAAATGAGAAATATAGCAGGGTGAATGCAGGTACTTCTCTGAGCATAAAACTCTTCCCAGTGCTGTTAATGCACCCATGACAGCCCTCAGTGCCCATGCAGGTTTGCACTGAAGCCATGGGAAGCTGCACAAATACATCTGAGGACAGGATTTTCCCCCTAGCATAAATTTTTCAGAAAATTTAATGATTATGTATGATAATTTTGGCTAATGAATACATTTGTATGATTCATTTATTATGTATCAGTCATTTGTAAGGTATTCACAGCATGTTTTATTAATTATTATTAAAACCTTGTATTTACTTTAAGCCATATCTCATCAGGATTCCTTCTGTGAAATGCTGTAGACTCTCTTTTCACCTCTCCCAATCTCAGACCTGATTTCTGCTTCAGCAAGATGCCAATCCAGTTTCTATAGAAGACAATAGGAGGCTTTTCAATGCTCTCAATGGTCTATAGATCGGGGTAATTAAACACAGAAGGATATCATTAGGTCATTGGCCTATACCAGGCATAAAGGTGATAATTTGTGACAGAAGGTGGGGGTGGAACAAACCTGAGGAATCACTGGGCTTTCCCCATTCGTGGTGTGAGAATGACCACAGCCCAGCCCTGGAGGGGTTGTGGTTCACAGACCATCACTTCTGCTCTGCTTTTGTCCAGCACCCAGAGGGTAGGACCCTTACCCAGGACCATGACTGCTATCCTGTCGTTTCCTTTCTCAATTCATAAACAAAAGAATCAGTGTTACCCGATGTTATTCTGCTGGTTTTTCTGTTGTAGCATTCTGCCATTGTAAGGATAGAAATGTCTGTTTTTTATAGGATTTGGGGTTTTTTATAGAGTGCCTGTTGAAAATAAACAACTACGTTCTCTTCCACATACTGCACACATTTAGTCTCGTATCTCTCCATCACCACTTTTGTCCAAGCCAGGATCAAATGAGGCAAAATTCTAAGAAATAGAGAAAGGGGAAATCCCAATTATTTGACACTAAAAAGAAGCCTCTGTCATTGACAATCGGAAGTGAGAGTAGCTTATATAAATGCATATGAAGAGATAAAATTAATTAAATATAGATTGGAAAAGAAAAATAAAAATGGTGAGAGAGCCCTTGTATGGGGTTGCAGTGAGGCAGTGCACAGCTTGTACCAGGAGAGCAGCCCCAAACCTAAGGACCTAAAATAAGCTGAATACTGAGGAATAATAAAAACGACACCAAAATCTGGAGGGGGAAATGCCATTTGAATTTGCACACAGATCAAAAATAAGCCATTAATTAGACACTGGAGAAAAGGAGACGGGCAGATGCTGATGCTGCCCAGATGCAGAGCAGTCTGCAAGAGCGCCCTTCTGGCTTCCCCAGAATTAAGGGAGAGGATGCTGAGTGACAGATCACGAGTGGGAAAACCACAGAAGAAAAGTAGATCATCCTTTTTTCCTTCACTGTAACCATCTTGCTTGCCTTTCAATGCATTGATTCCCAATATTTATTGAAACATGTCACCGTTATTCTCATTTTTCACACTTAAGCAGCATCAAAGGAACAAAAAGCCAAACTGATTTTGGAGGTAAAACAAGCAAATGCATTTTCTCCCCACATGTTTTGGTGTTGAAATTCGACTCGGGCTGAATTTTTACAGCTAAATTGCAAACTCTGGGGAAAAAGAAGGTTTCTATTTGGAGCCCTAATACAGCTTTCATCACATGGGCCCAACAGCATTGCTGTGCCTCCGACCCTTTCATCCTGAGGTGTGCTATTTGAGAAATGCCTGCTTCCAAATGTAGCAAAATGAGAAATTACAGCGCCTGTCTAACAAATCAAAAATAAATGAAGTAACAACATAAAGGTAAATTTACTGTTATTTATAATTTACCATTTTTACCTTGTTTTCAATTGTCTCTTAGTCCTCTTCATTCTAGGAGCCCATTACATTTTATTATGCTAAACCCTATCTTCTGTCACATAAATTACAGTTAAAGATCTTAATATTAAAGCCTCTTAGCTCCCAGACCATATTTCAGGCTTTGTTCAAACCAGACATTAATGCTGAAATTGAACACAGATCACTTTGTCATCATTACCTATGATCTCAAAAGTATAATACAATCTTTGCTATATATGGCACAAAAAATGCTTCTTTGTATAACACTGAATTATGGAGATATATTGATATTCTTAATATTTTGACAAAACAATAAAACTAAATATGTTAGCTCTTTAGCAGATACCAGCACACCAGCCCAGCTATTGTAACAACAGCTACGGAGGTAAAGGTTTATTTATTCCAGGTAAAATAGAAGATTAATCATATTGCTATTTTAATCTTAATTTTTCCCTGGTATAATTTCACCTTCCTGCTTGCTGATACAGGAAGTCTGTTGCCAATGCTCATCATCGTCTGCCTGCATTCACAATATCCACCTTTGTTATGGGAACAATATTCTCTCTTCAGTGCCTGCAACTCCAGCAAGGAGAAATGCTGGAGCAGGCAGTCTTTCATCCTTTTGCTTGGTTTTTTTTTTTTACTTTCACCCCAGAATTACCCAAAAGGAGATGTGCTGGAGCCTGGACTGGGCTCTGGGTATGAGGATTCCACCAGGTTTGAGATTCAGGTGTGCATTTACACCAGAGAGAGCACCATCATCAGTGATATTATTGGTATAAACATATAAATATCCACGAGAGAGCAATTTACCCAAAAATCTCTTCCTAAAAGAAGAGGCCCCTGAGGATTTTTTGCAGCCCAGTTGGATGTCTGCTCTTTGAGAAGGGGAAGAGCTGCACCCCAGCTGCAAGAGCAGCTCTCCAAACATAGACAAACTCCCTCCAGCACTGCTCTGTGCAGGTGCTGGTTTACACACACAGACCTTCCAGGGATGATTTCTCCATTGGAATACTCCCCACAGTACTTCAGAGCACCCCTCTGTCCAGTGGTATTAGAGTTTGGGGTATAGCAACATCTTTCATTACAAAGGGAGGGTTATTTTTTTAATATATACCTTTTCATTACAACTAGGTAAGTAAGGTCATGAGTTCTTCTCGTGATGGAGGTATAAATATTACATTGTATGGCTGAAATAGTCTGCCTCTGTTTCTGGAGAATACCCTTGGGTAAAATAGAGTGTCAGGGCAGCTGATTGCCTGCTCGCTTCAGTTTGCTTACTTTTTACAAATAAGTTGCTGGACAAATGAATGAAAAGAGAGCGCTAACTTCAGACAATCATATTTGTAATGGATCCCCATTATTGTTTCAGAGGCTTGAATCAGTTATTTCTGAAATTAGCAATATACATATATATATTTTATTATTTTTTTTTTTTCTGATTTTTTTTTTTCCCTGAGGAGGTTTGGAGGGGAATCTTGCTGTGACAACAAGAACATGGGATGCAGGAGAAATGGGAATTCTTCACAGCTTTCTTGGATTGAGATGAACAGATTTGCATGGGCTTGGGTTCATAAAATCTCCCAGCACACACTGCCTCTGGCTTTGGGAGCAATTGCGAGTGGCTTTGAACTGAAGATGGTACACAGTCATGTCACATGCATATCAATTCTGGGGAGCCTATGGCTAGAGATAGCCTCTTCTTCCACTTTGGCTTTCTCATTCTTGTAATTCTTCCCCCACTTTGTAGGAAGGAGCAATCTGTTCCCCAGTGTCTGTGCTGCAGCTGACTCCATCAATTCATTTTTGTAGAACCACACCGCAGGCTCTCCAGTGTTCTGCATCTTTAAAAGTTGTTCCTCATTCATCTTTCCATTTTTCACCTTTGTGCCATTCAGGAGCTGCCACTTACTGATAGATTTTCAAGTATTCCCTTTTCTGATCGCTTTTAGATCCCGTTATTATCCTGCAAGTGCTAAACGATAATGATTCATACGTTCGTTTCAACAGATACACAGTTATTTGCAGGGTTTGTTAATTAAATAAAAAGATAATCTCATGTAAATGTTGGTCTTATAAAGCAGTCTCTTTGGCCAACAAGTACGTATTTGGATTTGATTTTTTCAGTTTTGTTTTTGTTTTGCTACTTGTTGTTCATACACGAGTGAAGCAAGTGATTGATTCATTTGAGTGAATGAAAAATGCGACATAATTGCTCCGGTCTGTCCAGCCTGAATTATGTGCTGCTGGCACAGGAACAAGTAAATAATACCTCATCTGTTTACTGCTCTGATCAACCTTGCCATTTGAACTGGCGGCGAACAAAAGGGAGAGGAAATCCGCAGTTTGCAGATAGCGCGAGCCAGGAATTGGCAAAGAGCAATTACACAGCAAAATAGGGACCTTGCAAATTCCGCCTGGCGCTCAGCGGAGCTGGTAGAAGGGGCCTCTGCTCCTCAGCCTGATTTAAAACTGTCACCTCTGGGAGAGGTCTGCAGGAGGGAGGTGTCTCTTCCCACCCCACCTCTTTGCCAGCACCGAGGAGCACTGTGCAAGAGGTGTGCCCGTGGTTGGCACCATGGTTGGCTTCCTTTGTTTTGCATTTTGTTGATCCTCTGGTCGATCTTCAGATTTGTACGTATAAGGCCGTAAATCTTTACAGAAGACCTCCATTGATTGTGTGAATTTTTTTATGACATGGAAAAACAGCTGATAACACAGCATCTCTCTGTCTCTTGGTCAGTTGGTATCTTCTTCCACAACAGCAACTTCTTACCATGCATCGCCTTTTAAGCAAAGCAGAGGTTAATGCAATGACATTATTCACCTAGAACTAAGCTATTCCCAGTAATCCTTCACCTTTTAACTCTTGTCCCAGGTCCCTTGTCCTTGTGGCACCCTAGTGTCACCATCCTTATTTGTCCTTTGAAGACATGCAATGAACGTAAAAATATCTAATTGCAAACCAGTTTCCTCTACTTATGATCTTGTTGGCCGCGCATAGAGGTAAAGAACACACAAAACTGGAAGAGCCATCAGCTGATAGCCATAATCATAGGCAGAAAGATCAGAAAGCTTTAGAATAAGTATAAGCAAGTGCAGAATTCCTGGTGGTGTCAGTAGGCAGGGCTCAATACAGACTTCCACTGCTCTATATGGATTTTTCCCTTTAAAACACATCATTGTTAAATTTAAAAGCTTGACCTGAAATCCACAGTAAGAAATGGTAGTGGGAAACATGACTTTACTGAGGTTAGCCAGGACTTAATATGCTCAGTTTGAATCTGAGTTTTTAACATCCATGTCAGAAGAAGGAATGTGTTTGCTTACATGCTTTTCTCCCATACATAATCACTGATTTTTTAAAAAATTATTGGGTTTAAAATTCAGATCAAGCTTTTACAATTTTTACTACTGACCTTCATTACACTTTTTTCTTTCGCAGCTGTCAAATTAAAGTGATTTATGCCTTCTAAAGTTAAAGCATATTTCCGATGATCGTGATAATTATCTTGCAGATAAGAGTCCCTCATGTTTAAGACATTAGGTCGACAGGGGGTTGTAATGGCAGCCATAAGTCACACAAGGACTTATCTCTTGGGGACCATCTTGATGTATGCA
Organism: Tympanuchus pallidicinctus; assembly: GCF_026119805.1. Lineage (NCBI taxonomy): Eukaryota > Metazoa > Chordata > Aves > Galliformes > Phasianidae > Tympanuchus > Tympanuchus pallidicinctus. The sequence continues at coordinate 3,886,676 of NW_026294679.1, forward strand.
CCCAAACAGCCATCCCAGTGGGCTCGCAGCTCAACAGAAAGCCAGAAGTACCAAAAGTTCTGTGTTTGAAATACATGGACATATAATCCTATGTGACTAGCTGGTATGAAAGTGACTATTAGAATACATTTTTGAATGCTATTTACAGTCAGCCTTACTTCAGCCTTGTTTGCAAGGGAAACACGTCGTTCACAGGTGAGAATGATCTTTTTTATTCATTCCTTCTCTCTATAGAATTTTATTTGGTCGTTAATTAAATACCCACTAAATCTTAAGGATGCTTGCTTGTTTTATTTTGCATGAAATAATTATATTCATAGAAGAAAATGCTAATATGTTTTAAATTTGAATTTTTGTTGTATAAGAGGAAAATGTAATTTTATTTTTCAAGCATAAATTAGATTTACTAAAATGCAATGGACTGTAAAGTGGATGGGAGATTACTTCACATAGAAAAATATTCTTTCTACAAAAATTAATTAGTCCTTACTTTAAAAAAAACTGCATGGACAAATATGTGTTCTGTACATATATGTTGTTATTTGGCAGTAAATTCTATCACGATCTGAACTATTCCTCCCCATATTTCAGGACACTGCAAATCGCTGAGATCCTTCTGCAACACCGAGGGGAGAGCTTGCTCCAAAAGCAACCATTTCAATTTCAAAATGATGAAAGGCAGCAAGTGAATATGCATGAGAAGTTTCCAGAATTGTTAAAACAATTCTTTGTACCTTTTTGGATTGTTGACATTACACATCCAAATAATAATCATGTCTAAAATGATGAGGACTTGGTCCTCCTAGCAAGAACTTGTGCTCTGCATGACCTGCTGAAATCTCATGTCTCCTTGGATGGATCTGTATCAGTGATCAGCAAATGTGGCAGATTTGACCCTAGAATTGATAATTTTTATAACTTTAAATACAAGTTTGCTCCTATTTCTTATTTCAAAGGTTCGTTTTCACAGATAATTCTCCCTGCTACTGCCCCCAGCACTCCCCACTTTGCCTTATCAGCCACATGTTCTCACGCTGGTTTTTCTGTCTCTTCCTTAATAAAAAAAAATAGCCAATCTCGTTTTTACTCAATTACTTCATGTAATTGCAGAAAATGTGGAGATCGATTGGGAAAGTAGCACATAGCTGTAAAATGGTTCTGTGGTAGCAGCCACTACAGGAGGAATAAACCCACTTTGGTGCAAGGATCTGCACCTGGGCATCCTCCAATGGTCCCGTAATTTTCTCCCCCATAACTGTGCTTTAGCCTCTCTGCTGCACACATATGATAGAATCACAGAATGGCCAGGGTTGGAACGACCTGAAGGATCACAAATCTCCAACCCCCCTGCCACATGCAGGGCCATCAACCTCCATATCTAATACCAGCCCAGGCTGCCCAGGGCCCCATCCAACCTGGCCTTGAACACCTCCAGGGATGGGGCATCCACAGCCTCTCTGGGCAGCTGCTCCAGCACCTCACCATACTGGAGGGCAGGTATATAAGGAGAAACAAATCAGTGTGCTGCTTTTCTTTAAGGCACTTACTGTTTGCACGGTGGAGACTGTTTTACATCACTGCATGAAGGAGTCAGGGCCAGTCTCCCAGTACAGGTGCAGAATTGCATAGGAGCAGGTTGGATTCATAAGACAGAGGGGTGTCTAATCAAGGTCTCTGATGTTGTCCTTTAGGCCACCTGTAATTGCTGCAGATCTGAGTGCCCACATTTTCCTGCACTGAGCATTGCACTGTAGCGTTGGCCGTTTAATGGCACCTTTGATATTCAAGCAGGCCAGGTTTAGGGAACAAACTGAGCTGTCGACAGAGGCAAAATGTGTGCGGAGGAGAGCACCTATTAACTCTGCCTTTAAAAGACAAATACCCCGATTATGTGTCATCTTGGCAACCATTTCAAAAGTGCTCTGAGAAGCCAGGAGTAGAGACTGGCAAATCACCGGGCCTGGCAAACTTTGAAGAGATTTGAGATGGAGGCTGATTGAGATTCATAGATAAACTCGTTCCTGTGACAAAACTCTTTCATTCTTCTCAACAAAAAGATTGCTGTGCCTCACAGATCAGAGAAATGTAAAGTATTTTCCACGGAAGAAAGACATAGGCTGAAGTTGATCTGAGTCATCTTTTGTGAATCTGAATTGAGTGAGTAACCAGCTGTGGAGAGCGTGGGTTTCTGTTCTTTTCTGCTAAGATGTTTCTACGTGATGGCCCTTTTGTGATATTTCTGTGGAGATCTCCCTTTTCCTGAGAATTACAGCGAATGTCAAGGTGATCCAGAGTGACATACAGCAATAGTCAGACAGCCGTGGAACATACTGATCCTGCCCACTTCCAAAACACGACTGTCGCCGCCTTTGTTTGCGTCTTTGATTAGCACCCTCTCCAAATAATTGCTGTCGGGGTAATTAGCAGTCTTTAGAGAGATACCGGTGACCAATAGTTGCTATTCTTGTCCAGAACAAGTCTCGTTTTTACTGGATTGCTCAGTTAAAATACAGGCGCTCAGTTGCTGTGTTGTACTCATTTTCCCTATTTTGTATACGCTCCTTTTCTCACCCTTTATCTCCCAGCTTCATGCCTCTTCCTGAGGCTGTGAGCCTTTCCACAGCACTCCCATGGAATTAAGCTGTGCAGAAAGCGAGAATAAATCTCTGATGCTATTTTTTTTTTTTCTCTCTCAGCTAAAATACTTCGGTTGCAGACGTTTTATGAGGGAAAACCAGAACAACAAACTCTCATATCAGAAAAAGAAAGCGACTCGCTGCTTCTATCCCATGAGCAACACCCAAGTAAGGCAAAAACAGGGTGCCTGGTGACCTATCAGTACCATCCTGTGTCAGCACTGTAAAATCAGAAGCTCTCCTGTGGGCAGAAATTTGGACACATCCTCCATAGATTTAAGCAGGAGTGTTCATCTGCGCAGTGCCGTCACGACTGGTTTTGGCAAATCCAGAAGCACATACTTAAGGTTCTGCAGCAGGATTGTGTGTGTTTGGGGAGATTGCAGTGGGAGCAGTTGGCAGCATCTGCAGGAGGATTTAAAGCGCTTTATGTGCTTCTAATGTTTATCATGTCAAGCTTTGTGTCTGAGCACTGTTTCTTTACCTTTAATGGTGATTTCAAGCTACTCCTACATTACAGAGTTCCCAAATATTTGATTTAATACATGTTTGTAACTGAAGATATACCCACTAAAACCACTGCGATATTTACTGTTGGTTTCAGACCCTTTATCTGCAATAAAATCTTTTTTTTTTTTTGCACACCCAGAAAATATTTGCGGATCCTGGAGACATATGACTGAATAGCTTTGCATTAAATTATTCATCATAACAACCAGAGATTAGTCCCAAAAAAACCCGTGTTCTTAGTGGTGATGGCACAGCTTTTTCCGCACAGTATAAACAACAGTTGAGTAACACCTGATGTATCACACCAATTGGAAGTCCCCCAAAGCCTGATTTCATTCACATTGATAATTTGGTTAAACAATGACTTCCAGAAACTACAACCTTTTAATAAAGATACTCACTGCTGGCAGAAATCTCATCCTGCTCTCTGTTCGTGCCTTGGTACATTTTCTAAAGGTTCTCTGCACTTTGTTACTTAATTATGCATCATGTTTACCGTACTCGTTTTACAATTACACGGCGACGTGGTTGTAAGCAGCAGCTGCTAAGGGAGACGAGGAAGAGCCTCGGTTATCTGATAGCTCCCTTGATTCACTTTTCTGCCCCAGAAATAAGAAGCACCTTTGATTGCTCCTTGTAAACAGGCGGAGGCAAGTCTCTCAAGATATCCCATCACGGCTGTCACTCATGGCAACTGGTTAAAGAACTGTACAATTTGTATTGTTATCTTACTTCGAATGGAGATGCATAATATGTTTATAATGGCTATAGATAGACCAGACCGTGCTCTGTCCATCAGCCATGTGGTCTGCTAGATCTGGTGCTGATACGTGTTGCATGCACATGATTTAACCAACCAAAGCACTCTCAGTATGGCAAAAATCAGACAAAGGGAGAAGCAGATTCTCTACTCTGAGAGCTTTGAGGGGACAGCAGAGCAGATTTGCAGGAATGTTGGAACAACTGCACAGATCCCTTGGAGGTGAGCTCAGCTTCATCAACCAGTGTGGGAAGAGCTGAAATAGAGCAAAATGGCATAGATCCCCCAGTGCAAGCAGGCCTGACAGAGGGTCAGCTGAGTATGGCAGGAGGGAGAAGGGCATTGCACAAATCCTCGGACATGGCAGTATTTTGTCTGAGGGAGGAAGGAGAGACATGGAAGTAGGGAACATCTAAACCAGGGTGCAGGGCACAAGGCTCTTTCCTTTCTTCATAGAATCATTAAGGTTGGAAAAGATGACAAAGATCATCAAGTCCAACTGTCAAACTATCCCCACCGTGCCCATTAACCATGTTCCTCAGGCCACATCTCCACAGTTCCTGAGAACCTTTCAGGCGTGCTGTGGCATTCATTGCATCCTTCTGGGGCACAGGAGCTGTGCAATAGGCTTTCCCCATGATCCAACCTGCAGCAGGGATGGAGACGCTCTGTTTTGGTGGTCACTGCTGTAACCAGTAGGATGCAAGTTGGGATATATCATTTGGCCCTAGGACCAAAGAACATCTGTCCTGTTGAGTCTCCCTTGTGTCCCATTGGCTGGACCTGGGTAGACAGAGAAGTAAATGAAGGCAGCAAGGCCACATCTTGGGTGATCTTTGAGTGTTTGCCAGAGTAGCAGGGCCTCTCTATGAGCTCATTTCCAAACTTGACAGAAGTGCCCCTTGGTTCCAGTCCAGACCGGGCGTGCAAATAGAAGGGTAACAAGAAGGAGTTTCCTCCCCATCATGGCTTCTGGTGGAGGGACTTGGGTTTTTTAACTGTTTGTGTGGGTAATTCTGAAATCTCCTGGTCAGAGCACATAACATACTGTCAGAAATCTATCACTGTGCTTTATTTCAGTTCCTTTTTTTTTCCTTCTTGCAGTCATTTCCACCATGTGTCCCTGTATTTCCAGGCAATTCCTACTTACAGAAGGTAAGAAGACAAATGCTGAGAACTGAAATTTGCCCAGAGGCAGATAGGGTTTTTCTTATATTAATTAAAGAAATTAGGAAATGATGAAGGCATAGCCTCGGGAGTTATTCCAGTTTTTATGTCATAGGCTGATACGTTTTGACGTAAAGGAGATATTTTAAAATCCCTCATTGGTGGCTTTCCAAATGTCCACTTCCAAATGTAGCTGGCAAGCTCAAACACAAACCAGTCTCAAGAGTAAACAGAAGTAATAAAGCCAGATCACTTAATTACACTGGAACTGGTTGCTCCATTTTCTTCAGAGTATTCAGATTTTCCTCAGTTGAGAAGAGAAGCCACAAACCTCACCCAGTAATACAGCCTCCAGTTCAGGAGACATCAGCCATATCCTTCTAAAACAGCATGAAAGTGCTCCTGTTGTTCTCCCACGCAGGCAAATGTCATTTTTCCTGAAAGTTTCCTGATGTCTCCAAAATCTATTTTTCACAATTTATGATTTTCAAGCCCATTTACATTCCCATTGAATATCAATAGTTGTCCAGAAATACTAAATGGTAATGAGAAAAGCTGAAGGGCACTCATACATGGCAGGAAAAGGAGAGTGAATATCTTTAATTTGCCCCTTTCCTGTGTTAACTGCTAATTTCAAAACTGTGAACATTGCAAATAGCTTTACACACACATTTAAAAGATAGGGCTGCTCTATATTGACAGATCTCATTCCCAAAAGATAAAACTACGTGGGTTTTTTTTTGTCAGCCTTTCCAAAGACAGAAGCCTTTTACTAGATCATAAATTATTGGGAGGACAGAGTTGATAGACTTCTTTAGGCTGATAATGTACTTTGAAAGAAAAGGCAGTTTTACACTTCTGCAGAATCGTATTTAAAATATTTATATACCTATCAATGGAGACACTGAGGTAATTCACCTCTGGGTCACTGGTTCAAAACCAAACCAGCTCTTTCACATCCAAAACGTGTTGCCTTCTGTCAGCTGTAGAGTTGCCTAATTTTTTTTGTTATGATCCCATTAATTTTGCACCCCTCTCCTTACAGCCCCCTCAGACAAAATTCAGCAACATCCAGAAGAAAGGCCCAGGTCTGGTTAGGAAGAAAATAAAGTTGAACTTAGTGTTTAGCAAAATTTCAGAATGAGGTGGGTGAGATATCACAGGGCCATGCAATAACTTCCCTACTCGAGCTAATTCAATATGTACTATTAGGAAATGCACTGTATATAGCTCATAAGCCAGCTAGTCTGCTGTACACAGAATGCCTGCAGTCTCATAAAATGTTATTCTTTTGCTTTATCTTGTTAGTATAATGTGAAGCTTCATTAAGCCGCCAGATGAATCATATAGTAATTGGATATAATGAATTTAATTATGTAATTTCTTTTTTCATAATGAAACAAAGTCATATTTTACAAACAGGCAAAGTATTGCTTGGAGTTACAGATTTAAACAAACATTTGGCAAGAAATGCACAACTGAGGACGGATGGCTTTTCTCGCTTTTTCCTGGCTTTGTGTAACCTTCACTGTTTGGATTTGGCCCCAACCAAGTCATTGCTGAATGGAAGAAACCTGAAGTTCTTGGCCCTGGTGGATGGTGAGCCATCTCCATCTCCATCTCCATCTCCATCCTCTGTCTCCATGATGGAGCCAATGACAAGTGCGCGTTCCCTGCCTGGAGGAAGCAGGGTGTACGTGACCAAAAGCGTTACCAGAATTACCCTTATGAACCTTTCTCAATATCCAGTACCTTCTCTCATCAGTAAATGGCTGGGTTTTTTTGTTCTGAACCAGAAGCACACAGGAGGTGGGAAAGAAACCCCTCTCTGCCATAGCTGGGCAAGGCATGCCTGTTTATCAGTAGCAGTTAATCGGCAATGTCATCCCCAGGGGGGTTCCTCTACTGCTCTCAGGTGCCACTGATTCCTCTGGGAGATGAAGGGACTCTGAGTCTCCCAGAGACAGCTCAACATTTCGCAGGACAAGGTATTAATGTCAGCCCTTCCCCATCTACCTCTCATTAATGACTTTCTGATGACCTGTGTTTATAATATCCTCCACCCTTCTCGCTGCTTGGTCGTTGAGGATGTTCCAAGGAAATGAAGGCTAATGATAAAACAGTACTTGAAATATCAACATCCCTGGCCTAATTAGAGCCGGGCCAATGGGCCCTAATTGCATAACTGAAATGCACCCAGTTGAGTTCCTTCTATTGTAACTTGACTACACGCCTCAGCCCTGATTAATAGAGCCGGCGCTGCAAACTAAAATGCAGTTAATTTATTGTAAGTTTTATTAGGCATATAAAAGCAGACCAGGAATTACTAGCCTTTCGTTGCTAGAGATACATTTCATCTATGACTCAGACCAGATTCTTCACAGATTAAGCTTGTTAATTTTACTTATTGCCAACATTCTTCACCGCATTGCTGAAGCGAGAGCCACAGGCTCTTGTCTAGAGCGGACAGTATGAAAAGAACCGGGGGCCTCGGACAACAGTAACATTAACTACTTTGTCCTTTTAATTCATCTAATTACATGCAAGAAAAAAGAAACAGACCATTTGCAGGCTGCCTTTAGTTGCCTTTCTGCAGTGATGCTGAGCCAGTGCTTTTGTAGGCTTTTTGTTGTCTTATTAGCGAGCTTTTGTTCAGGGAGATGGTTAAAGCCATTTTCAGCAGCTAGCGAGATGAAACAGTTTCAATAAGGACACAATGTACTTGTTTAAATTACCTTTCAAAATGCTTGAAACCATTAAGGGGGAGGTGCTACAAATAAAAGTTGGATTTTTTTTTTTTTTTTTGTTATAATGTTTTACCCTAATAATAGCTTTTATTTTATTATAATCCATTAGTTGACAATATTATTCTATAGATTATTAGGCTGCAATTTTGTTATTTCATCACACTTTTAGCACTCACTCACAGAGCTGGAAACCACAAATCTCCGTATAATATGCTTTCAATTTTGTTAAAATCTGTATTTAACCGGTTTGGCTGTGAAACATCTTGGGAGAAAATGCGTTTTTAATTCTGTCCTGATTAGCGCTCCGGTTGACGGGGCTGAGCAGTGACATGATGGCACCTTATTTTCTCCTATTCCTGCAGTTAGCTTTTCCCTGGCAGAATTTATTTATTATTTTCACTTCTTCGGAGCTAACAAGTCCAAGCGTAATCCACAACTTCCACTAAAGGGAATTTATCCCTTGTTGAACGAACATCATGGTTAGAAAATCTAATTAAAAAGAGCTGATGTTCCCGGTTTGCTGGCAGGCTAATAGCAGCGGGAGGCTTTTGAAAAATTTAGTGCCTACAGGTGAAATAAAAGCATATTTAGCATTCAGTGGTCACAAACAGAAGGTGATTCAGAACTGCGGTGGGGAAGGCTGGAAAATAAGGCAGGCAGGGCTTCTGGGTTAACGTTGGGAAGACGGCAATGTGTCTTCCTGTTCACGCGCGCTGTTTCCTCACCTGAAATTGTGCTGCGGCAAAGACCTGAGCTTTCTGCAAGATGGAGCCAATATTGGGAAGGCAACTCTATCAATAAAAGCCTTCATCTGTGTATTTTTCTAATTGCCAAAGGCGAGCTTAGCGTTGAGGGTGGATTTTTTGTGCAACGTGCAGCACTCAACAACAGGCAGATGGGTGAGGAGAATTCATCTCAGGCTGCCCTCTGTGCAGGAGGCGTAAGCGCATGGAGACATTGAACTGGGGTTGGTTGTGCTGCCTGCATTTGGTTGACCTCCAGCTGCAGGACCAAAGCCTCCTCTTGCACTGCTCCATCCCATCCTGCTGATTTTGGTGCACGTCACAGAGACCGTACCAGTGGGGCTTCGACAGTACGGTCAGGTCAGCTTGATAAGAACCCCATGCTGACATGAGCCTTGGAAATAGGATCCACTGCTGTCAACTCAGGGGAATGCACACAGCTTTGGCAGAGAGTAAGCACTGAGAAAGGAGCTTTGCCTCAATCTGTTTCTTGATCCTAAATATTGGTTTCATCCTTCACATAGGTCTCATCCAAGGAATCATATTCTCTTAGATTTATAGATGGTGTAGATTTTTATCGTTTGTTGAGGGGAGGGTTGTTTTTGTTGCTTAATTATTTTTTAACAAGTTGCACTAAGGTAAAATTTGCCATGGTTTTTTTTTGTGTACACTACTAGAGTGTTTCACAATTTCCCAGTGAAGATCTTAATGATGGATTCCAGCGTGGGCCTCAGAACCAAGACAGACATCCCCAGTCCATAGAACATGCACATCAGGAGCAGAGAAAGCATTAAGCCCCACACAAGCCCAGCATTTTGGCACACACGGTCAGGGCTACAACACATGAATGGTTTGGGCATTGGCAACTGGCTGCTGACTCTGTGTGCCCTGAATGTGATTAATGTTTATCTTCCACAGCAGTCGTAAGAGAAATGTTTTTAGGTAAGGAACAATAGAAAACCACAATGCCTTATTAACACATGTTTTCTCAAGCAAAATGGGAATGGAGTCAGTTATATTCATGTTTTGTCACTCAGTGTCTTCAGTATCCTGGTAGCTGTGTCTGGAGCACACGGAGAGTTTCTGCTGCTGTATGCTATGAGGTCAGGCACTGTTAGCAGTGAGAGTACCAACACTGATTTCTGCATGCTGGGACAAAATTATGCATACAAAGTCACCAAAAATGATACCACATTAAAGTTCTCCTCTGAACAGCTCTGCTTATTTGATTGTTTGCTTCTAAATAAAGCAATTAAAACTTAAGAGTAATACTGAGACTCTTGAGTAAACTACACCTATGTGCAACTTATGGCAACTGCAGGAGACTGATGGCAATTTTTATTCTCTACCAAATGCATCTCATCTCTTTTTAATGGTAATATATTTCCTCAAAGTGAATCTCTTCAGGCAGACAGTGGAAAAACTATAGAGACCCCACACAACAGCTCCTTTGATATTCTTTCTGATAAGGCCACCCTTTTAGAGAACAATAACTGAGTTTGGCCGCACATTGTGACATCCATGCGTTTGACCATTGAACGCAATGTGTGGCCATTAGAAATAAAAGAAAAATCAATAGGGTTTCATTAAAACAGCAGGCAATCAGGGCTGAGGCACTAGCTTAATTACAGTTTCAGTAGCATTTGCTTTAATTGGAAAGAATAAAAGAAGTGAAGTGGAGTGAATGAAGAAATTAGCATATCTATCACTGTTGTCACATTCTACCGTGGCCTTAAAGCACTGTTTGCTCTTTAGTATCCCTGTTGCTTTGTGAGGCCCTGAAAAAATATGGAAAGGCAATTAGCAAATAATCAGATTGCACCTTTGCAGGACTGTAATTAAACTTCTCTATAATGCTGGGAACGTATTTTTTAATCTTTGTTATATACCTCAGATCTGATTCATAATGTCAGCTGCACGTGTGCAGTGCATACATGTGTGGATTTGCAGAAGAGGTGTACTGGGTGCATCCATCCAGTGGAGGATGCCACTCCAGTGCTGGCCACCACTGAAGGCCAAGGCTCTGTCTCAAGAACGTGAGCATGGGACACTGTTAAAGTAGCCTTAAAAGGTGAAGTTACCACATTTCCATCTCTCCTATCTAAGCACAAATGTGCACCATGATGCTTGGGCTTTTCCAGGCTACTTACAAACTCTGTCTTGGTTCTGAATGTTGACTATTTCATGTCAAAAACTGGTGTTTAGTTTTGATCCTTTCTTCAAAATAGTTCTTTTTCCAGCTTTTTGGTTTGTTTGGTGTTTTTTTTTCATACCTCACAAGACCACACATCTCTTGGAGATGCATCACATTCCTCTAACACTCAAATTTTCTTAAAGGATTACTTGGTGCATGAGGACCTCAAACACCTGTGCAAAGGTGGTATTTGGCTCTCACTGCACAAAGACACACTGAGATCAGGGTTACGATTAGAGTCTGTAAAGGGAAGTGAGCTCCTCAAAATTCAGGAAGGTACTCAGAAGAATTTTCAGGATCACGCTCTCAGCAGTGGATGTTACCAAAGCCAAGATAGAAGATTAAGGCAGTGGAAGGGCAATACAGGAGCGTAACAGCAAAGGGACCAGCACAGGATGGTATTCCAAAGGAAAAAAAGAAAAAGGAAAGTGCTCACCAGTCTCTGAAGATCTGGGCTCCCAGGAAAGATTCTGCAAGCGAGAGATCTCCAACCAGGGAAACTTCCCCAGTGGCAGTCAGCCCTTAAATGGGGTCTAAGAGAGGTGCAGCCAGGCTCCACCCCTTCTGGTCACACAGCTGAGCTGCCCTCACCTGTGCTCCCAGGGCTGACCGGGTCCTTTCCCCAGGTGCTCAATCAGTGGTTCAGGCTGTGGCTCAACAGTTACACATGGCCTCACCTTAATGAGAGCATCAATTCAAAGGAGCTGTAAAAAGGGGAAGGATATGTAATAAAATCCTCATTTCTGGTCTTCCAAATGGATAAACATCCCTGCGTTTCATAACAGAAATGCTGCAGCTCCCCAAAACCCAGTATTGTTTGTTCCCAACCTGGGGAGAAATGTTTCCATCCCAAAGGCAGTGGAAGAGCAGCTGAGGGATGTTTCTCCCCCCAGGATTGCCAATGGATGGCCCAGGAGCTCCCAAACATGGGGAGATGGTGCCATGAGTATTGATTCCCACAAAGGACCTGGACGGGAGGCGCTGTATGGAGAGAAATGTTTTGATAAATTACTACAAACAAAAGTGAATGGAATTAATTGCAGGTTTCATACTGTTTTAAGCATTGTCGGATAAAACATCCTTTTATACAGCTACGATTGAATTAACTTCCTAAGGTTACTGCAAATGCCTGTTGGCCAAGGGATTCTTGAAGGGCAGAGTTATATTTATGGAGTGAAAACCCAATTTCAGGAGGAACTTCCACAGACACAAACAAATGCCTCAAATGGGCTTGGCAGTACGTGATAACTCTATTTGTAATTAAAGGTTAAAGTATACTTAAACCAGTTTGGCAGTTAAAAACAATTTTAATTGAAAATATACATTTGTAATTGCAAATGGAAAGATTTCCTGTAATAGCAGTAACAGACCCATTTTCTAATAAGATGAACAATACAGTTGATGACTGAAGCATCTGTATATAGTTACATACAGCATTTCTGTACTGCAGGCTGCCAATTTATTTCAGCAGTGAAAAGCTTGATTTATTGTTTGTAGCATTACCATCTGTTGTAGTTATTACAGAAATTATATATAAACCAGTTAGTAAACACTTTGCCCCATTGTCTGTTGTTTTGATAATCACCCATAATAACATCTAGCATCAATATGGTCTTTAAACCCGATTTGGGAGTTAATGGAATAAGAGGAGGCAGTCAGTATATGCACCAGGGTAATGTCATTAGGAATGTTTGTGAAGAACAAATTAAATCAGTTGTAAATTGTGCTCTCAAGTCAGCCAGAAAACCAGTCTTGTTCAGGAGAAGGGATTTATATTTTAACCTCGTGCAGAAAATGTACTTAAGCAGATTAAAATAAAATAGGGACTTCGTCGATGGATGTAAATGGTAATTGCTGGAGCTCTAATGGCTTCCTGTTGGCTATGTCATGCAGTGGGCACAGCTATTTTAAAGTTAACCAGTGCTTGAGGTCATACTTTTACAGATTCAGTCATTAAACAGGACTAGGCATGTCACTAAATGGCTGATTATTCAAATGATGAGCCTGCTCAGAAGTTACCCGTGTCATACGCCGGACAGAGGACTACAAAAAATAAAAAATTAAAATCAAGGCAGAGTTGAAATAAAATAAAGATGAAATGAATTCAAGTATAAGTCAATAGAAGCATCTGTTTGGGGTCTCATTTGTTTTGGATGGCAGATTCTGCTTTATATCAGCGCGTGGCGGTTGGCTGAATTATTCACGCCGGGCTTTTCCTTGTGTACAAATAGTTCTCTGTAGCAGACGTGCCGTCTCCCAATAAATTATCATACACTGAAGTATTATCTCTGCGAGAAAAGGTACGGTTTGTAGGCATATGAGAAATAGATGTATTGTATTCCGGTGTCATTTATTATGTGCCTGTGACCATTTCACTTGCCCACCTACCTGCCAGGAGTGCAATGTTATTTCAGTGCAGTTTTAGTGATATACTGAAAAGTCAAACACAGAGTTTCTGAAGACTCTGGCTGCACCAACCTATTCTTCCAAAACAAAATATCACTTCTCACAGCTTCTCTTTTTTTCATTTGCACCGAAGATGATCAATTGCTGTTGCTGAAGGCCTTGTTTATGAGTGAAATATTAAAGGCGTATTCTGAGTTCCGTTTGAATTAGTAAAAATGACACATATCAAGCTGAAAATAATGGCTTTCATAGACTGACAGGATTGAAATGGCTGGGAAATATTTAAGACACAATATCTTCACGTGGCTGTATTCTGCAGATCTAATTCTTTGACAGGGCACGTGAGCCAGGGAACATGGCCAAAGAAGTGGAGAAGAGAGAGCCTGCTCCTGGCCAGAGCTCCAAGTCTGAGGGCCTGGGGAGGAACTGTGGGGAGCAAAAACCGAAAGTGGAGGGAAGGAAGAACCTGTCATACAGATGGGGATTAGAAGGAAAAAAAGAAAAAAGAAAAAAGAAAAAAAGAAAAATAATGGAGAGCGTTTGGAATATTCTCTGTATTAAACAACTTGAAGGAGAGAGTATTTTTCATAAACTAATACAATTATTTTAATTAACAGTCCTTAAAATATTAATGGAAGGCGTCTGAAGGCAGCGTTAATTATAGCTGTGCCACTCTCACAGCTGTACTGAGGGCTCTGTCAGAATTCCCATTACGAATGCTGGTTTTTTGAGAGGTAATAACTCAGACCAAATTTCCTAATGGGTAAAATTTTATTTATGAAGTTCTCAGCACGGGCACAATTTTTTGTTTCCCACATTTCTTAATTGATTTCTGGTTACAGAAAGACGGCGGTTTTGAACACTTGGACGTCTGTCTAACAGGGCTGAGGTTCCTACAGCTTCAGGGCAGCCAACTTTCCTTTGCTGAGGAGACTGGACGTCAGTGCTGTGCCAATGTGAAGGCGGGCAGATGAAGGGGAACATTTTTGCTGCAGCCAGCGGCTGTATTCAGGTACCCTCAGGACTGATCCGAGAAGTCTAGCAATTAGTAGTAGGGTGAAACCACCAGGACTTGCTTTCCATGGGGCTGTGTTGCTGCACAGGGTTTATCTGGCTCTCAACCAAACCCGTGGACCATCCAGCAGCCTTTGCACTGGCAAACATGGGGACAGTTCACTTCACTGAGAAATAAAGTGTGAGCACAGAGAGACTCCATAGCAGACTCTGTAAGCACAAACACAAATCCCAGGAGCCAATTATACCTTTTATCATTTTCATTAATATATTTATTGATTTCTTCCTAGGAATATAAAATGAAAGAACAAAGAACGTCGTGCAACTACGGAGCAGAAATTCTTGGTGCACAGCTGTAAATGTTACGCACAAAACACGATGCACTTTTTTTGTTGTTTTAAATGTCACGTAACTTTCACCCACTTCAACAGACAAAGGAGCTTTGTTATTTTCCCATTAAAATTATAAAATACAAATCTATGTCACTTTGACCACAGAATCTGCTGATCAACGTCAGAGCCCTTCCCCTTGCATAAGCTCGGCCATTAAACCACTTTCTGTCTGGTGAGGGATCTGGCTTCTATATGCCATATTAGTGTGAAAATTACCCTAAATACGAATGCAGCATCATTGCTTGCAGGCTAATGGCTGATACTGTATGCACTGGAAAAAAAAAAAAAATCATTGCCTGCATGTTTACTATGCTGTTCGTGTTAGTTCTGCTGGCTGCTTTTCATAGCATATTACAGCCGCTGAGGAAGAGGGGCAAAGCAGGGAAAATGCAAGTAGTTTCATTGGAGACATCATCCTATACCCACGCAATAGCAACACCTTGCACTTTGGAGAGACATCTGCCAGTAGGTAGAAATGCATTCCTTTCTCACCGCTCCATAGGATTATTTGGTAACCATCTAATGAAGTACTGCACTGTGCTAGTAGCAGAACGTTTTTTTCACCTGCTGGGTAGTTGTTCAACTCAACATACTTAAAGAGACGGGCTACCACGAGCACACAAAGACACAGCCCTGAATAGGCTATGGGTGATTTTTTTAAACAATATCTATCCTAGCATTATGCAGTCACGGTAGTTATTACAAAGTAAAGCACAGACACTCCACAAGTTTGAAATGTGAGTGTTGTAATAAGAAAAAATTACATTTGTTTCATTTTCTGTCCTTGTTACTTTCTTCCTTGTGATAATAGATTCAGATTTTGTGCCATTATCTGGTCTTATTAAAGGAAAGTGGTATCAAATTTAATACTTCCTATATAAAGTAAGAGAGCACCTGCTCATAAAATGTATTTTCCATGCACTTCGCAAAATACAGGGAAATTAACAAAATGGCTCTACTATATTAGAACAAGGGCACAACTGTTACTATCTGTATAAGATTGATTTTGATGAAGATTATAGGAATGGTATTTGTCTGACAATGCCAAGCACTCAAAATTTATCCTTTTTGTGTTTTTTATTCCAAATTGTTCATTCTTTAGCGACATTGCAAGAACTACTTTTCTAAATTATAGCTTTTTTAATATAGGTTTTAGAAAGAACGTCTATGTCAGAATTTTTTTTTTTTTCATATACAATTTCCAGGACTACATTATCACATCGACAAGATGTACAAGCCTAAACCCTTAATGTGTGTGAAGATATAGTCTTTATTGGATAAAACACATACTAACCTGGAAAATGGGCCGTGTATCATCAAATCAGAATCCACATTATGCATGAGACACCCCAGTTTGGAACAAGGCCATCAGCTAGAGCAAAATGGAACCAAGCAACAGGAATATTTTAGCCAAGCCAGGGTTCCATCTTTTTCTCTCAAAAGCCACTTGCAGACCTGTGCTAATGAGATCTTCAGTTGTGCAAAGGCCAGGCTTAGCGACCAGCTTCTCCATACGGTTGAATGTTTGCTCCTGACTGCAGTGAAGTAGCAGGGCAGCCCACCGCTCACTTCCCTTGCTTCCCAAATGGCATCTAGGACAAATTCACCTAGCTTCCTATTGGGCATGAGTAGACAATTTGCACTTGGCCTAACCAAGATGTTTTCTGGCAGCTCACGTTGGATATTAGGAAACTTTAAATGAGGCACTGTCTCTGCCCAGGGAGGTGGTGGTGCCACTGTCCCTGGAGGTGTTCCAGCACTGTGGAGATGTGGCACTGAGGGACGTGGGCAGTGGGCATGGTGGGGGTGGGTTAGGCTTGGGCTTGGGGATCTGAGAAAGCTTTTCCAACCCGAATGATTCTATGACTCTATGAGATCAGAAGCCACTTACACCACTTGAAGCCCTTGGGAAGTTTCTTCTCGCTTGGAAGATTCACTGATTCCTCTGTTCCTCATAGGAAGGGAGCAACGAAAGAACCAGCACTGGAGATCAATACCTCATGGAAGACCGCAGGGAAAGAAGGGAAAGGGTGACAGCAAGTTGAGAGAGGAGAGGTGCAGAAGCTTACACAAAATCTCCTTTGGATAGATGATCTAAGTACAAATTTCTGACAGTACTTCCGCAACTGACTCACAAAGCTAAAAGATTTTATATCACAATGAGAAGCTTTCAGCCATCTTAATCAGCTCCCACTTAAAAAAAAGACTGGAAGAGTACACAGCATCACTGTAGTCCTCAACTGTTCCACTATACCTGATCCAAGCAATGGCCATCCAGCTGGAAGAGGACCGTTGCATATTGACGTCCATAACGCCATGCCCTTCCTGGCTTTGCTGTTCAGTAATGTCAGGCTCCACGATTCAGGGCAACAAAGTGCAATGCATACTGCATTTCATTGGTGATTGAAATAGAGAAAAATGGTTTCTTTTGAATTAGCTCGTCCTGGCAGGTTGCAGGCAGCCAGGCTTGAAGGAAAAGATAAAGTGAACACTCCTTGGACCACATCACTCTTTTAAATATAGTACGCCATTAAGTCCAGCTTGGTTTTACATTCTTGCAACATGACTCTTGTTTCAGTTATTTACTTCTGTTCCCACATAAACGTGGGAATTCATAATCCATGGATGCCGCCTATCCATTGTACTGTACTGCAACAGCATGTGCTGAACTCTTGAACTGTAAAATATATTGATTATTGTTTCTGTTTGTAATTTTTATTTACTCAGAGGAAGATTGCTCTTTATTACTCTTCTCAGCATTTCCTTTATATATATATTGTTTCTACTTCAAGGCCCAGATTCTGGTTCACACTGCAGCGCTTCCATGCAGACAGAACAATAACACTGTGAGCTGAAGTAACTCAACCTCTAACTGCAAATGCTTGTAAGGAAGAGTAAACGTATGCAGGATGTCTGTTACTCGTGTTTGCAAATGACTGTAGGTGTCATCCAACAGGAAGGAACAGGGGTGGAAGAGAACTGGACATATTCAGAGTAGGGTGTTTGTCTTATTTGCAATAGCAGCTTTGTCAGCTGCTCTATAAGGAGCTTCAGAATTTCTTAAAATAAATAGAACATTTCCAGGATATTGCTGCAAAGGAAAGGGAGGAATCTGTAAGCCATTGACAATTTAATCTGATTTACTAAAGCCCCATGCACTGGCTACAGACAAACTGGTGAGGCTTAAACAGTTATTGCTGTGTCAAAAACTTGTTCTTGATTCCATTAGCCAGGATAAGCAGGGCGTGCTGGCACTTACAGCTTTGGAGTGGAGTTGCACCCATCCATGCTGTCTTTGTTAAAATGTCAATTAGTGACACCAGGTGATACCAATTTCAGAGAAAAAAAAAAGCCTTAGCAGTGATTTCATGCTAAAGGATAATTTAATTATTACAAACATGGAGAAATATTTAAGGAAATGTATCTAGATACACCTTTGGCTTCATGGCCAATCTGACAGTGTCATTGATTTCAGTATCTACAAACTGTAGGTGACAAACAGTATCTAGAGCATCACCAAAACCTGTCCTGGAACCTGGTGACTTGGTTGATCACCAAGAACATAAAGCCAGACCAAGCAAAACCCACAGATAGATTATGCAGTTCATCTGGATTTGCTCAATTAGTAAATATTTTGGGATTTGTTTGCTCCGACTCAAAAGCAGTCATGAAAAAAAGACTGAATTTGCTGTTGGTATTAAATAAGTGTGACTCCTTTGGGAATGACCATAACACATCATTTTTTCCAAGAATTTAGGTTCTTCCCTTATATCACTAAACACTTATTTACAGAGAGCAATGCAGATTATACATTCCATACCACTGAGTCAAAAAATACATCTTTTACAGAACTATGCATCCTCAGGCATGAATGATAACTCAAGCAAAGAAACAGAGCATCGGACAGCATAAGTGTGTCAAGAACATGAACATGACACAGTTGGACCAGTGAGAAACAGAGAAAACAAGAACTAGATTCGATGATAGATCACCTGCTCTAAAAGCAAAACATTCAACTCTTTGCACCGTTACTTGATTCCAGATTAATTTAGTTTTTTGTCATCAACCAGGTCCGTGTGAATAACGGGGATGCCGACTTGGATCACAGGAGTAGAATCAACAGGACATCAAGCCAAATTGACTTGTAACCAGGCCACGAATTTAAACAAAGGAAAAAGGATGGTCCTGAAATACAAACACATGCTGGATTTTATAGGATCATTCACAGTTACCACCTTTAATTAATGCTCCAGTTCCGTTTCTGACCAATAGGATTACAAATCTGGCAGACCTCAGAGTCATGGCCATATGAAGCAACCTAGCTGCTGGCCAGGTTTTTGTCTGGGAGAAACGACTGCGCCTGTCTGCCTGCCAAGAGCCATTTACTCACACTCATTCACATCTACACAACCGGCCACAAACGTTGTCTCAACACTCAGGGCAAACCAGATTTAGAAATTGTCTGTCTGGAGAACTAATCCCGAGCAGCTCTTGCAGAACAGCCAATTCTCCAGGGTTCTCCTCCACGCCACGCCAGTCTCTCCTTCCAGCTCCTCCTGGGAGCTCATGATGCTACACTGCAAGAAGAGGCTCTGAGCGAAGTGTTGAAGAACAGAACCTGGGAGTTACTGAGGGATCATTACCACACATGAAATTCAAACCCCACCCTTTGCACACGCCAGCTCTCATTATTAAAAAAATACAGCTCTAAGCTGAGGAAAAAAAGATGCATTATTTCCTAACAAGGAGCTCAATTTGCTTTGCATGGACTTTTGACAAAGAGCGATATTTTCCAAGCCGTCGGTTCATTTTCTTTTCCTTTTTCAAGGCAAATTAGTAGTCTAAGAGCAAACAGAGACAATCTCCACTGCTTACCCCTTGAGTTGATCCGCAGCCATACAGCTGTGTCAGCATACATCTTACTCCAGTTGCTGAGCCCAGACAGCAGTTCAGGTGGACTTAGCTGATGTAGGTGTGGTGCCCAAGGTTGGGCTTTCAGTTCCTGTACATATTTTCCATATGCTGTCCTCCTTTTATGTCCAAAGAGACCCACACCAAATGGCTGCGGAATAGTATATGGTCTACAGATGTGAGATGAAATGGTTGCCCTGCCACTGGGTGTCTTCTCTTTTGACTTCAATTCAGTGCCTTCCAGTGCTTCTGTGGGAACAGATTATGGGATTTCCCAGGGATTTGATGCTACAAGAAGATTTGCCACCCTTCGAATTCCTGCAGCATAAGGAACCCTTTCCAGTGGGCTGTGAGAATCTCTTGTGGGCAATGAACAAATCTAGAGTCCTGCCAGTTATTATTCCCAGCACTGGGCCCATTGGAATTGCAATGGCCCCTAATGACGTGGAGGTGCAGCAGAACTCATCTGTGCTCTGCACTTAATTTCCAACCTTCAGAATCTCACAGGAGCCAAAGAGAATCAGACACCTTCATCACACTGAAAGGGAGGATAAAGACCAGGAAAACCCATAATGTTTCCACTGCCAGATTTATGGAAAGAAAATAGCACATGACCTTTATGATTCTGTCATTACGAACCACTTTTCAGGACAGCTTCAAGAGAATATCTGAACAGTTCTTTGCTTTTCTACCTGAGAATGAAACAGCACCATATTTCTAGTCTTCAAAGTAGGTGAGTAAAGTAAATTCACTTTACCCAAAGGCTATCAAGCAGGACATAACCACGCTGCCTGCAGCTAAATGAGCCCTCCAAGTAAAATGATTGCTCCTAGAACTGATGGATCACACCACCAGATTTGCCATTTGGCATTCAGTATTTGGATGTAAGGTTTTAGCTGCGGTCTTATGAAGCAGAGATTTTTTCCCCATCAAAAGCAACCTCGGGATAATTGGGGAAAGAAATGCTATAAAAGAGCAAATAAAGAAAGGGGCTGATGGAAAAATGAAACATCTCTCTGGCATAAATCTCAGCACCCAGCACAGCAGCTGGCTGTTGTGATGATGGAAGGACTTTGGGAAGGATTCGAAATAACTGAAAGATTTCAAATAATTGGAATAATTGGAACGACTGAAATAGTTAGGCACGAATTCCTAATGGCATGAGAGGTGGTAACTTTTCCTGCCATTCCTCCGTGCAAATTCATCCTCCAAACGCCAAACCTACAAGTGAGGCTGTTACCTGAGATCAGAATGAGAAGGAAACCGGGACTCAGTCTGATTCCAGGCTACGGGATATGAACAGCATTTATGTCCTGCCCTCTGCCAGTAACTTCTGGATGAACTGAGTTCATGCTCAGAATGACATCTGATCCTGACTTGGATCTATTGGTAAATTCTTGCAGTGGGCAGCCAGTGTATTTATGTGTGCATGACTTCAAGAAAAACACGTGTCCTTAAAAAACTGCTTCTCAAAAATAGTCCCCAAACCATCTCAAAAAAAAGGGAAAAAGAGACAGAAGTGAGATGACTAAGGAAGGGTGGGAGGAAGGGACAAGCTTTGTGTTCCTTCTCCTCCTCGTACAGGTATAAACCACCCTGCTGCTGAACTCCTTCTGGTTTTCACAGCTCCAGGGCTGATATGTATGAAAATACATTGCCTGTAGAGTTCACAACGTGGGTCATTTCCAGGTTGAATGCAATCTGATTTCATACATATTGCTGCTGACTGTAATGTCCCATGAATATGGCTGTACATTTAACAAGGGCAGGTGAGCAGATCAGATGGACTGTTCCATTTAAACTGTCGCACACAGCATTCACATACAGATATGTGCAGAAATATATCCACTGTAGCCAACATCTCTTCAGTGATATATACCTATTTATTTTCTCTAATATATTCACTTGAGGAAGAGGCCAATCTATAAAAAACAGCTGCAGTCACAAGTTCAAAAAGAGCATTAGACACTGGAACCGGCTGCCCAGCGAGGTTGCGGATGCCCTCACCAGGGAGATGTTCAAGATCAGGCTGGATGGAGCTGTGAGCAACCTGCTCTAGAGGGAGGTGTCCCTGCCTATAGCAGGGAGTTGGGACTAGATGATCTTAAAGCTCTCTTTCAACCCAAACCATTCTATGATGCTATGATTCCTAATGGAATTGAATGTTTCAGTGCTGGTTTTATCCAAAGCTTTCTGCACTTTGTATCTCCAAGATCCTTTTCTGCTTGGCTTGTCCGTGCATAGGTGAGGGACATCGGAAAGACAGAGAACCTTTTGGAAGAGTCAGTTGATACTGCTTACCTCAACTAGCTACAGGAAAGTCAAGCAGTCAGAAGGGTTTGGGTTCAGAAGGCTGTTGCTGATTTCCTGCTCCAGGATGGATCACTGTTCAATCAGCAAAATTGCTTCTTCCATGTCTTCTCACAACTTTTCCATTCATTCAATCTTTCCTTTCTCAATTTGGCAATACACAGGAGAGGAGCATACAGATCAGTGCAGTAAGGTATTTTCTAGCCACACTATTTGTGTACCTTTCCCGTACAACCTCCGCAGCTGCTGAGCTCTCTTGGCAGCCCCCATCCCTGAGCCCAACACACCCCCCCAATGCAGCATCCCGTGATGCTCACAGACCGATAGTTTTGTTATTTTAATTTTCCTCAGTGACAGTTTTCAGAGACCATACACCAGAAAATATCTCTTTCTGCAATAGTTGGAAGAGTCAAAAGTGAAAACCTTTTCAATTTTCACAACCTTGCCTCTGTGGCAGGCTAAGTCATTTCAGAGCCTTCCTGGGCAATTTGTCTGGGATCAGGCTATTTCCTGAAGCATTCAGAAAAATCAACTTTTTTTTTTTTCCAGTAACTTCACAAACAACATGAAGAAAAGCCACCTGAAAAACAGGCACATAACTAATGCTAAAGAACCTGCAGGAGAGAGAAGACAAAGTGGAAAATGACAAAAATGAAAATATGTGCAATCTTCTCAGCGACGGTTATTCCCTCATCTTTACTACTCTTCTTGTCTCAGGCATTAAAGCTCTCATACCTTTGATTTTGCAACATGGAGAATTTGTTTGGGTTTAATTTTAATATCAGAGCAGTATGTGGTTTACTGAAATACCTGGTGGGAATGGCAGTGATGGGTTGACTTGATGATGCCAGCAGCCTTGTCCAACATTAATGGTTCCGTGATTCAGTGAATATGGTTGCCAAGAAGAAAAAATACAACGATTTGGGCAAATAATTCAAGACCTACATCTAGAGGGCTTGCTTGTATCTGGGACAATGGCAGGAGGATCACCAACCCCAATGCGTTGTCTACCCCTTCCTGAAGGAACGAATGGATCCTGTGTCAGCAGCAATTTCCAAGCCAACCAAAGCCATCGTGAAGCCAAAAGGAAGCACTGTGCAAAGCTACCCATGTTTCACCAGCAAACCCTTCCCTCAGTTTCACTCACAAGGAACTTTAAGAAGAAACTTAACTTTTCCAAACAAAAATAATTTCATCATTTTGTGTGGCATTAACACCCTGCTATTTCTATATGTTATCTATATTTTTCTTGTTGACATTCAACCAATTCAGAGCTAAAAATCCATCCTGCACTTTTTCTGGGGTCGTAAATCATAAAAAGGTTATATTTTATGAAAGTTGAAGCTGAGAAGTAAACAGCATATTTGTATCAAAAGAGTTTCATCTATTAAGCAGCAATGACAGGGCCCTCTGGGCCAAAATCTAGTTTTCTTACTTAAAAAGCTTAGTTCTTTTGTAGACTCCTGCAGGGACCTATAACAGTTGGAATTGGGTTTTTTATGCCTTTGAGGCCTCCAAATGAATGTTACAGTTTTCCATTATTTTCTTTTTTCTTCCGAGAGAACGAGGCTACCTGCTTATTGCCTAAAACCTACACCCTGCGATTGTTCTGCTGTAAAATCTGTCTTCCAGCAGTAGCCTCACACGCCATCAGGCATCCTCAGCATTTCCTCCCCATTGTACCCAATGCAGAGAAATTGTACATGAGAAAAGAATTGCAGCACACAATTGCATTCAATTCAACGCCTCATGCTAAAGTTTGTGCATCGGCAACATTTCTGAAATTACCTTTGAAGAGCAGAATCTTGCAAAGAATTACGTGTGTTCACTTTATGTCCTGTGAATATGCATGGTTTTACTGAGATACTTACGTGGCAGTGATTGCAGAGGGAGCCTGGGTCTGCAGGCTGCTTCAGCCTCTCTCTGTGACCTTAAACTTCCAGGCAGGTGCCTATTCTATTGAAACATAGAATCATAGAGTCATTAAAGTTGGAAAAGACCTCTGAGATCATCAAACTCAACCCCAGCCCACCCTCACCATGCCCACTGCCCATGTCCGTCAGTGCCACATCTCAATGGCTCTGGAACACCTGCAGGGATGTGGACTCCACCACCGACCTCTGTGCCCTGGAGCATCCCAGGTTTTGTGCCTCTGCCTCCCGTGCCTGAAAAACCTTCCTGTGTACTTGGAGCTGATGACAAACACATTAGGTTAGCACGGCACTTGGACACCATGGTGGTGGGAGTCACTAACATATCACCACTGCTTCACAAGAGGTTGCTTAGAGACACCACGTGAACCTCCGCTCCCTCAGTCTGTAGGATCAAAACAGCATTAACTTTAGCTATTCTCACCCAGCAAAAAGCCTAAATTCCAACTGGGACAGATTCCTCCAGGCACAGCCCAACTCAGTCTGGCTGCTCCAGGGCTGAATTTGGCTCGGCACCCATGGCCATCACCTCCCATTCCGCCCAGCCAAGATTCCCTGGAGCTCTTTGACACATACCCTTCGTGTGAAATGAAGATGTCCTTCTACATCTTTCTTCTCATTAAAATGTTGCTATTAGTCCACCTCCAGCTATTAGAAAAAGATAGACGTGACCCTCTTTGAATGGTGTAATTTACAGCCGTGAGTATCTATATATTCCACTCTGATTACATCACAAGCACGAGCTCAGAGTCAGCAAATTTACCACCTCTAAACTAGTGGAATAATCACTAACAATTAACGAAATGATATATCTAAGTCACAGTAATCTTTTTAGCCACTTTGAACATATATTTGTTCTTTTGATGTCCTGTGTGAATAGGAGTGCTTTATCTGACTGATGATGGGCTAAACAATGGTTCAGAGTTGTAATATAGAACTCAATTTGCTGGAACTATCATCTGAAAGGCCTGGACAATTTATTGAACACTGCAGATGAAAGAAAGGGGAAAAAAAATTTAAAAACTGACCACTTCTAAAATGAAGAAAATAGAGCAGTAAAGGGTATTGTAATATACTTTAATCTTCCTTAATGTAGAAAAATATGAAATGCCATTAAAGCCTCCTTTGAAATAGATGTGTCCGCATGGCTTGAGCACCAAAATCTAGTTAATGAATCTATTGTTAAAGCAAATAAACAGGAAAGCAGCAGAGAAGGAGTGATCTGTGCTTTATACTGTCTAATTCAGAAGATGAAAGCAGAGAAAAATTAAAGTTAAATTCATATAAATATTACAGCCAAGGAGAATAGTTGCAGGTGTTAAGGAAAAAAAAAAAGGAGCAAAAGAGAGGGAGAGAGAAAAGGCAAAGCACGAACATTCATTCAATTCCAAGTCACAGCCAGAGACATTTTTTGTGTCAGAGCAAAGTCAGGCAAGATGAAAGCTTTTCAAGGGGCCCAATAATTAACATTTTAAAAGGTTTTAGCAATAAAATAATGATCCCACAATAACAGCAATTTAATCATTTTACTTGAGAAATTAAATTGATCGCTAGCGTTCATTTGTAAGAAGTGGCGTTTACTGCGCTTGTCAGAAGTTATCAAATCACCTTTCCCCGTTAATCGTGGTGGGATTTTTTATTTATTTTTTTTTTAACCTGTATCAGCATTCAGATGCTGCAGCCACCCGTGGGCCCAAACAGCACTACCTGAAGCTCTCCGTGCACACAGCCCTGTTTGCAGCACAAAGAACTGCCGCTGGGCAGCGGCGGGAGGCAGAGATATCCCAGCAGGATGCCCATCCCACGGTGCTGGGGGCACGGCGCTCTGGTTCTGTGCAGAGGGAGCTGCAGGGGCTGCTTGCAAGCCAAGCGGCGGAACGTGCTGCTGCACATGAGGAGCATCCTGCAGGAGACGGGAGGCCCAGCCCTGCTGAGCTCAGTGGAAAGATCTGCAGCAACTCCAGCGGGATTCTCACGCAACAGAAAGATGTTGGTTTATGTATAAACAGAAATACGTACCTCTAAATCCTTCGAGCTGCTAACGGGAAGCATGCGGGATGGGCCCAGCTCTGTTCGGCGTAGGTCCGGTGAGAGGATGACGGGGTCCTAACTCAGTGCATCTCTGGCAGAAATTAAATCACGGCACAGATAAAGTGAGCAACTCATATATCATCTCAACCAGACTATCCATATAATTGTCACAATCTAATTTAAATGACAGATCCGCCGCAGCGTACTTTCTTGTGTACGTCTAATGAATTTGTATTTCCAGCCCATATATTTTAACTTTCTGATTGCATTAGATCTTTGGTGGAGTGTCCACACACCAAATCACCATCTCTAAGATAATGATAATGCACAGCTCTGCTTTCTGTATCTGTCGGGATCACAATGTAAGACAAGATGGGGTTCTCATAGCTGACAGTGGCATGTGCACTTTTTCTTCTTTCATTTTTTTTCCCCTCCAATGTGCATTGTTCAAAATTGGGCTATTTCAATTTTCCTTTTAAAACTATAAGCTTTAACTCTCCAAGGTGGGAGTTGTGTAGGAAGAAGCTGCCAGGTAACCAATGTATGTGTTAAAGTTGCTGCTTGAGTGTGGACAGTAATAGGATTTCCAGAAATGAACTGCTATTTTGTGAGGCACTAACACAGAAATGTACAGTGGGAAATGAGAGCTTGAACTTTGCTTCTCCTAGAAAATTGAATCGTCTGTTTCACGGGGAAAAAAAAAAAAAGGATTTGAAAACAAGCCATTTTCCATTGCTTTCCTTTAATTTATATTTAATAATACAACAATCACTTTGTTTTGGTGAGTGGAAGGCCAAAATTATACAGGACAAATTTATCTATGTATATGTGCCTCCTTCTGTATCTGTCTTTCCATCTCTTTTTGCCTGTGACAGCTCAGGATAACACAGTGATGCTTTATGAACAATATTTCCATTGATGGGGTTACACCGAGGACGTCTGTTCTTCCTTCTGGCCACTGTACAATATCTTTGTAGTCTTTAAGAAGGCCAAAAGAGATTTGTGCTAAAAAAAAGTCCTGTCCATTAAGGCAACAGCTTGATGAAGGCTAAAGGTTAGGTCCATGGAGTGACTGCAAAGGTTTCAGAAAACACTGAGAGAGCTCGTGGTCATGTCAGCTCCTGCCCCCTCCGGCCCACCTCTCACCTTGTCCTTCCCCAGGCAGAAATAGGGGCAGGGTCATCTCAACTGGAGGAGAGCTGACCCCCATCCTCTACGGTCCTCTGGAGATGGCTGTGAGTCTTTTAATATGTGAAAATTATGAGGGAGGGAAGGGAGGAAAGCATAGAAAGAGAGCTTGCTGTGTTATTCCAAATGCAAATCAAAATTCGAAACGACAAAACATTTGCAGCAAAATCACACGGAAAACGTATGCCATGTAGTAAACAGCACGACTAAACTCATCCCTCTCCGCCAGCCACGTCAGGGCGTGCTGCAATGCAGCCCAGCTCTAACATCCTGTGCCAGCTGTGCCACTTCTCAGTCCCTCTGGTGTCTGCCACAGCGCTGGGATTGGGTCCCTCATTCCTTCCCTTTGCTTTTCCTTGCCAGGTGCCAATGCTTTGATAAGTGGCATTTCTTACGGCAGCCTCCCTGTTACCCATTTAGCACCTATTCCCCACTTGCCCGATAAGCTGCTTGCAGCCCAGCACTCGCCTAATCTTTTTCCCTGTTAGCTTTCTCATTCCCCTCTTCACCCCATTCCAGTTGCAACATTCAATTAAGGCTGGTTAGAACCACAAGTGAGCAGCCCGTGGCACGAGGGCAGGTTGCGAGCAGCAGGGCTGCCAAACATCCCCATTTGTTCCCCATCCTTGGGTTGCATCCCTTACTCTTACAATTCTCTTCAACCCTTTATGATTTTACCTGAATTCATCCAGCTGCCCTCAGACCACGCCGACAACCCTTTCCTACGTTTGAAGCTGGATCTATTTGCCTACCACGTTTTGATTTCACCTCCCGCTCTGCTTCGCGTGGGGCTGTGAGTGCAGGGGATGGAGCAGCAGGACTCGGAGCTTCAGTGCTCCCAGAGCTGATGGAAAGCCTACAAGCAGAGGGAGGGGACCCGCAGCCCCTGCCAGAGGGAAGTTAGATCACTTTGGGCTCTCAGAAGCACCGTCTTTTAAATGAAATTGCAAGATGGTGAATAAAGCGCAGCCTGAAACAAAAGCCCCGGTGATCTTTGGCAGATTACTTTGGGAAAAGTATGGCCCATTTCAGAAAAATCAAAGCAAAGAAAAACATTGACTGCAATTCAGAGGCCTAATGTATTATTACGGCTTTTTATGGATTTTATATATAATTTCCTGTAAAGTTAAGAGGTTGAAGTGATCTCTTACATTCGGCTGCATTATCAGCATAGCACCAAACAATTTTCTACATCTTATTATGTTCACAGTTGACATACTATTAGAGAAATGTGCAGCTGTCTTACTCTGCTATTCATTTCCTCATTACTATTTTATAAATATATGATTAACAGTTATTGCAGCTGCCTAATTCACATTTATTGCAAATGCAACCCCACAAATGAATGTTCAAAGCAAAGAGATGTGGTTTTAGAGTAATTTAAATTTTACAGTTCCATTTACCCTGCTTTTTAATTTACTGTATAATGACCCTATTAGAATAAAACACATCTGGAAGTTCTTTGGGGAACATTTAATTTTCTGTGGCTTCAGTACTAACAGAACTTGTACCATAAAGGCCACAGATGCTTTGAACACTGTACAAATTTTCACATTTTCTGCCAGGATGCTGGATAATTGTACAGATGAGACAACTGCAACGAGGCAAGAGATAAAGTTCTCTGCACCTGAAAGCAAATGAGAGAACCTTGCGCTGCGGTTTGGTGATGGCCATCTCTTAACCCCATCTCAGGTATAGAGGGAATTTGAGTCAGAATATAATATATTATATATATTATATATATATAGAATATATTGATCCTAAATCTCCATATCAAATACAAACAGCATTTTTCAAGTCCTGTGAATCCTCGGTCTACATGCTCTTTAAAGTAAAGGGAAAATGCCCTCCCACATGACTTTCCAAGCTTCATCGCCAGCCTCTAAGCTTCTCATCATCACTATGAAGTGACACAGTAAATCAATGAGACCAGAGAAGGCTTTGGAGGTCAGTGAGCGATTCCATAAGCACCCCCTGTTTGCAGTCTGCGGAGGGGATACAGATGCGGCGAGTCCCAGCCTGCCATATTAGCAGAATCATCCTGAGAATTTGAAATTGATTTGAATATTAAATACAGATCACTGCAGCAGAGCTCTTTTACAAGAAAGGATGCGAATCCATTCTCATTGATTAGTTAATTTATGTTCTACAACTAATCGAAACACAAATCTCATTAGCCACAGGTCAGTAGATGTGGGGAGGGGGAAAGAAGAAAATCATTTGGATAGCCCAGTTAGCTGTAAAGATATAATTATAAGCCAAACTGCTTTAAAGCCAGCGCCTTGGTCAGCGTGTGCAATGGGCTGTCAGCAACCATTGTGCGACTTCTCCCCAACGGTGCGAGCCTTCAATCTATTTTTAAGTAAGATGGTTGCAGGCACTCAGCTATTACAGAGAGAGCAGCAGCACTGCTCACTCCAAGGCAAAGAAAACGATGCACACAAAATATATATACACATGTCACAAAACACAAAGCTGACGGAATCGTAAGCAACATTAATTAACCTCCTTCTCATTTGAAGTAACTAAAACAACTCTCTGACCTCGTCCCCTACGGTCTGTTTCGTCCACATCCAACACAATACCAGATTAACAACATCACGTGCAGTCACATCAGTTGTCTCTTCTCCTGGCTGTTCTGCAACACGCCTGCACCTGTGAGCGCCAGCCCCAACCTGATGCATTAGCAGAGAAATAACTGACGCAGTTTCCAGCCTAGAGATGTGTAAGTATGGAAACGTTCGTGCTCAAAACGTTTTCAGTTCGTTGCTGAATCCTGTTTGATGAATTAGAATTTGATAACTCTATTCTAATACAAATTATTTGTTAATTAAGTGAAACTTTACCATGCGGTGTGTAGGTTTTTTCCACTCATCTTAGAAGTAATGCGAGTCATTTCATTAAAAGCTCATATGTTGCACTACAATTTCACCCCGAAGTCTTTTAGCAACAAAGTTTCAAAATGAAATTATTATTCCAGGCAGATCTTTTCCTGTTTCCGCAGTACCTTACATCCCCTAATTGCTTTATAATATGTTAAATACATAAAATAATATTCAGTATGCAGTAATAGCGAGCCCTTTGGAGATAAAGAGCTCAGCGCACACACCAAACTAGGGCAGAGAAGCAAATAGCAAGAGTTACCCCACTTCTGCAGCTTAGCAAGCACGGGGAACAGCCTGGTGGGACTCATCCAGGGGAGTGGAACTGGCCAGGGATCATCACAGCATGGCAGCCCTTCTCTACCTGGAAGAGATTAAGAAAGTGGAAAGTCAGAGCAAGGGTGATGGCCCGGTGTGTTGTATTTGTTGTCTCCTCCAATGCTTGCAGGATGGAGGTGGGGGCATCCAGAACACGACCCCTCCCCAGCAGAGACATAGAGACCATCAGCAGGATCACGGGGGTTGGGGGGACTTTTGGAGATCATTGAGTCCCACCACCCTGCTAAAAGTAGGTTCCTCACAGTAGGTTGAGCAGGATAGAGTCCAGGCAGGTCTTGAATATCCACATCAGACGCAAACGTGGAGATGCCACGTGAAGAGGCACCCATGGCTCTGCATTCTGTGACTAAGTCTCCAAGAGCAGCACCGAGGGTCATCTGTAATGCAGAGGCTTTCCACTTGGAGAGACAGGAACACCATTGCAGCAACAGTTAAAGATGGAAAACATAATTAAGTCAAAACAATCACTCCTGCTGTGTTGGATTAGCACTTTTGCTGGTCTCCATGTGTTGTATTTGCTGTTTTTTTTTTTTTAAGAGACGATCTATGTTGCAAGGGTCGCAGCAGCCTGTTTGTATTGCAGCACTTCTGCTTCTTTGGGTTGTTTCGGTGAGAAATATGGGAAATATTGCCTCGGGAGTCTCAGATTTCTCCAGTGAACACCCAGCTTTGATGCCTCCTCAAAGCAGCAGCACAGGGATAAAACTGAGGTCGCGTCGTTCTCAACATCTCTTTTTAGTATCAGTCAGAGCAAAAGACAGAAAACTAGGAGGTTCTCAAATGTTATTCTCAAGAAATTCAGTGACTCATTGTATAACCTTTGGGAAGTCACTTGACCTCTTTGGCATCCATTAACCCACATGAAAACTCAGCAAATGGTAGGACCTTGCTGAAAAGCAGATACTTAAAACTGAATTTTCCTGGGTAAATAAATGAGAAAAACAACCAACAAAGAAAGGCACTGTTCAAAACTCATCTCGTGACCCCATTATTCATGGATCATTAGTGTAATAGGCCACATGGGATCCATAAAAGGCATTATTGCCTTTTATGTCATTGCGTATTTAGAGAGTGATAATCCATATATTATTGGAACAATATAGACTCTAGCAACTCCTTCCAGCCTATTTTATGAGATTCTGAGATTTCAGAAACAATAACCAATGAACATCCTAAGTATCTGCATACGACTGATCATGAAGTAATAGCAACTGCAGTGCATTTACAAAGAAAACTCCTTTTAATCTCTGGACTGAAAGCATCTAGTTCACATTATGGTAAGTAGTTGGCAAATGATCATTTTATTAAGTTAAAGGCACTCATTAGTGCTGCTTTGAAAAGGCTATGAACCCTGCCCCTCCCTACAGAGAAGTATTAATGCGTTAGATGGCTGAAAATACTCATAATCAAATGAAGTGCAAACAGAAAAGCTGGATCTAACGGCACATATGCAATATTTTCTGCATTCTGTGGTTCTTTTTTTAATTTGTCTGCAACATATGGAGACTCCAGTCCCTCTGAAAAGGACATAGGAAGCTACTGTCTTGAAATTAGTTCTAATAACAGTTACAAAGGAACAAAACCAAATTCCAACTGAAGCAGAAAAGATTTTGTACAGCGTAAGATGCTGCCACTGCTTTGCATCTTAGCATTATCATATTTTTGTTTTCTGCATTTCACATCCTCACAGTATTTCAGTAGATATTTTGTCCATAGGTATAGTTTAGAATTTGTACCCGGTATGTCAAGAACTCCCTCAACATATGTAAAAAGATACAAAAGCTGTTCTCTCTGCTCAGAAAAGTGGAAGGAAGGAGTCCAGTCTCCTTTTGAATGCTTTATTTCCTACTGCCATCAGCACCCAGGTAAGACATCAGCACACCTTACACCAGCTGTAGCTTCCTAGATTCCAGCTAACAGATCAAGAGACAGCTTTCCCTGTTCTCTGACCCTATTTGCTTCCATTCTGCAAGCTGGTCAGCTCATACAGTTGTTTCCAAATGCATTTCAAAGAATGTAAATATGTTAGCAAAGATTTGCTGCTTAAATGATACCAGCTCAAACAACTCACACTGACTACCAGTGGGTTGGGAAACCAGCGCCTGAAGAGCTCAAAACAGCAGCTTGGAGAAGAAATCTACTTCCAAAGACTTGCAAATGGCAACAAGCCATAGCCTTTCCACCAGAGCTATGCAGAAAGTCCCTAAATGGGGCAGTTGTCCTCATTTTAAGGCTGTTGTATATGTTGGAATAATGCAAAGCTCCTGTGATAGCAGCTAGGAGCAAGCTCTTGATCCATGTCTCTAAAACCACACGGGTGACACCACATGAAACCTAGCAATGCAGCCAAGGAACTACACAGAATCAGGTAAGTTCAGCTCATGGTGAATTTTAATAGGTAGGCAACATCTCAGCCTGTAGATGTGGCAGATAGTCTATCATCTTGCACCCATTATAAGAAGCACTCTGTAGAAAAAAAAACAGGCTCCTATATCCCCCCCATCTTCTTAGGCAGTCAGGTTTTGAATTTACAAGGAAATAAGATTTCGTGAGCCTATCTTTATTACTGTGTGATTAGGCTATTATTACCTGGAAGGGGGCAGGAACATGAATACAAAAAGATTTTCTGCACTGACCATAATGATCCTGCCTATTAAACACTGCCTCACTCTGGCAAACTTTGAAAAAAAAAAATAATAATATTTTATCAAAACACCCATTAAACTGTTACAGGTCTTTTCTGCCTTTTTCTCCATCAGAGCTGATTACACAAGGTGCACATCTCTAAGCATAAACACCCAGCTTTCTTCTTTTATAACCAGTCATCTCCTTCTTTCTCTTGTCTGATTCACTCTCAGATGCCAAAATCCAGCAGATGTGGTATTGCAATTGCCTCCTCGTGAATGGCTTAAAAAAATAAATTAGTAAAACTTTCTATCCAACATGAGAGCAAAAAATTCAGAGCTCTAAGTTTCTGTAGCGGGATGGCAAACTGCAGCCAGCCAGAAAGGAGATGGATTTCCTGTTTTTACTCATATTTCTATTATTCTTTCTATCAGTATTATAAAATAGTTGGATACTTTATGACACCATACATATATATATATATATATATATATATATATATATATGTATATGAGGTCCTTTGTTCTTCTTAAATAATAATAACAATAATAATAATAATAATAAAACATTTAGTTCTGCAGATGCCTTGGGCTGATATTCACTGTGCTTACCATACACTCATTTGCCAGGACATCATGAAGGTCTAGCAAGACTGAGAAACATCATGAAATCTCCTCAATGAAATTAAAGTGCGTTTTGCTCTTTTGTTCCAAAATATTACCTTTTTTTCTTTTATCAGCAGTTCATACAAATCTTTTTTATGACGTCAACTCACCCATGTGCCATTTGGCACCGGGCAGCCCAGCGCATTACACAAAGTAAATACTGTGTGATCACAGTGGGTATATTTCTTCATATTGTCTCTTGAAGGTGCAGCCAGCCATGCTATAACACTTTCTATTAGGGGAAAGAAGAACGTGGAGGAGGTCTCACGTCCAGTGACTTATGGGCATTTCACAAAGTGGGATTACTATGGGAGAGTGTGCAGTCCACAAGGCTCCACACAGCCTCTTGGCTCACAGTTTTAGCCTAAAGACAAAGAAGCCAATGACAAATTGAATCTGCACGATCCTACGGAGCTGTGCCACGGTTTTGGTTTGCCATCACCTCTTCCTGAATAACTGCATTCAGAAGACAAGTTGTGGTCTGCCAGGTTGGCTGTTTTCACAGACACTGTCAGGGTTTAAAACCATGAATCTGCAGAGATGCTAAAGATCCATCCCCTTAAGTTCTAACTGACAAACTAGGTATATGTCAAGTAGTATTACATCCTGCTCAGATTATTTTTCCTAATTTGGCCTGTAATGACTACAAAAGATCCTGAGATATCCTCAAGGCACAAGTAGGCATGTGAATATTATAGATAATCTGTCTGGTTTATTGGGAGAATTTACTCACATCTACAGTCACATTGAGACATCAGCTAGGATATGCAGGCAGGCAGGTTAAATGTTAATTTCCTTTCTACTGTACCATTTTCTAACCTCCGCCCATGAATCAAAGTGAGTAAAAGGTTCCTCACTTAGAGACATAAAACAAATTGAACAAATTATGTTACTTAACTGAGGAAGAACCAGCTAGTTCATTGATTTTTTTTGTTTGGCTTCACATGTCTCTTTTTAATTAATATGAATTTGCAAACATGATTTTTAATTTTAGACCACAGTGTCCCATATACTCCAGCTGGGTTTTTCCAAGTAAGACAGGTCCAGGGGTGCTCAGATACCTCAAAAAGAGAAAAATCTGAAATTTAGATGCAGTAGTTTGACTTCATTAAAACCAATGGCCTTGCGGTCTGTTCCTCCATAAGCCTAAGTCAGGGGCAGCTCAACCAAAGGTAGATTTAGCTCTGGGAGCAATATGAAGTCAGGCCCCGCCAGGCTTCAAAGACAAAACAGCCCCCACAATACCTCTAAATGAATGTAAAATTAGAAGCCGAGGGTTCTGAGTACAACGCAGTTAATAGGATATGAAAAAACAGCCATTAACTTCTCAGTTCTTTTAGACTGGTCATGAATCACGGTCATCTGCAGCAACAAGTCTCTTAAGCTGACAATTTGCTATTTAAGGAGTACAAGAAGAGAGGGAATTTAAGCTTGAGCCAAGCTGAGGTACATTTCTCTTTCTATAGCAGCACTGACAGCATGAAGAGGAAATGCTTAATACTAATGGAGACCTCTAAATTTTTTACTCACAGGATATTTTGGTGAGTATCTAAAAATTGCCTGAGTTTATTCCTACATGGAAGGTGCAAAATTTCCACTGCGTTCTTGAAGCATGCGTGTAGAAATAGCACACCAATGCAGGTTTCAGAAAGACAAATGCGCTCAGGACTGCAGATTTGGGATTTTCAGCT
This sequence comes from Tympanuchus pallidicinctus, assembly GCF_026119805.1. NCBI lineage: Eukaryota > Metazoa > Chordata > Aves > Galliformes > Phasianidae > Tympanuchus > Tympanuchus pallidicinctus. The sequence continues at coordinate 3,921,818 of NW_026294679.1, forward strand.
GAAATTGTTGTCCTAGAGAGTTAATTCTCCTGTCAGTAGTGCATTAGCAAAATATCTTTGCTGCAGGAAATAAGATTTCATTTTTGGTGCTGGTGAATCCATTTCCATTCTGCCTGGCAGCTCTTTTCCTTCTGGAAACACAACCTCCTGCTGAAGTACTCATTCCCTCCCTTTGTTCAGCTGCTTCTCAAAGGTTGCCCTCCTGCTTACATACCCATGACATGCGTACATGCAGTCGGTTCAGATGGATGCCTTACTGTCTTCCACTTCAACTCTTGGTTGTGTGGCCACAGGTGTCCTGGCCTCCTCTGACAACGGGGACTGCACTTGCACTAAACTAGATTCAAACTAGATCTGCATTTCAGAACTTTCTTCTGCAAATCTACGTATTGATAGAGTAACAAAATGGACAGTGGTGCTCCTTAATTGCCTGTAAACCAAGTAGGGATAAGTGCATGCACAAGTATGTGTATGAAACCACTTAAGCCATCATCATGAATCCAAATAAGGATGTGTCAGGCTCAGAAGAACCGAGAAAACATTACCTATTAAAACATTACTGCCTAGAAAACCACTGCTTAGCACTAGGACTCCTGCAAATGACGAAGGAAAGAGCAGCTGTTTGATGCCAACTGGGTGGAAAATGGGAGGCAAAAATAGCTTTTGAAATGTTTGTCTGAGGAACAAAGGTTACAGCATAGTAGTGAGAGCAATACTCCAACCAGAGCCAACGTGTCTTCCTCTCCTTACCTCTCCTTTCTGAGTTGTACACTGAAACATACAGATAGAGCTGTTTTTCAGTTTGCACTGAAAGTCTTTCTAGCACAGATTCTTTTTCCTAATTCCCTTTTGCCAGCAGAATGCATGTCATCCAGCTCAAGGTTTACACTGATATTTATCTTTAGCCACTACAAGAACAGCGCAGAACTTTTTAAACTATTTTAGTCCCCTTCCTTGAAAAAAGACAGAATGAAAAGCAATCAAACTGACCTTCCTTCTAAAACAAAAATTTGGAAAAATACATTATAATGGAACCCCTCCTCTAAACACACACAGAGAAAACATTTCACTTTGAATATAAAAGCAGCAACTCACAACAAGTGCCAGGCTGGATTTCTTTCTTTCTTTCACTTCCATCATATTACATTGGAGATGTTCCTTGTGGGCACTCAGCACTACTGAAGCAAGGTTATCTCATGGCCAAAGAATGGTCACAATTCAATATTGAACGCTGCACCATCTGGAAGAGAAAGTGAGCAGCAGAGCCATCAACCCTACGTAGGGTCACCCTGCTGTGGGGACACCCAGTGTCATTGTCCCCTGCCCAGGAGCCGTGATAGAGGAGACGACCACAAGTGAAGGTGAGCAAGGCCCCACAGCTCTTGATTCTAAAGCTAAATTCTGTGGTTGGGTAAATCTTGTTCGGATATCTGTATAATATTGTACCTTTCTTTTGCTTATAGTGTTAAATGTTAACCCGAGGCAAAAATGTAGGTTATGGCATAATTTATTAAGAAATCAATACCATATTCCCCAGTAATGGCACAAACACTACAGCTTATAATAGCTTTACTGTAGTACTGTATTTTTTTATCATTACTTTCCAATATGATAACGCTTGTTCTAAGGTCAACAGACGTCACATGGTCAGGTAAATATTCTGAAAAGAGCGAGTTGCCAGAGTGGGTGCAGCAAGGTGGGATGATGCCCCCTCCAAAAGAGCTCCTATCAGAAGCGTGCTGCAGGCCCCTGCTTTCTGCCCTTAACAGCGTTATGCCATGTGGAATCCTGATGGCTTGTTGAAGGTTTTTCTGCAAAACCTCTCCTCTCAGAACTAGGCTCTAGTTCTTTAATTTACCAAGGCATCTCCAGCTACGTGCAGAGCACACAACAAGCAGCCCTGTATCCCCAGAACGTGCACCATAAAGCACAAACTTTACAATTTATTCCTTTCTTTTACTGGTTGCCTCATTAGTGGCTAGGTTGTCCATCGTGCACGATGCAAAACCATAAACCAAGGAGCTGCAAAGGCACTTGGTGCATGCAGCTGGAGCAATGAAGAATGTGCTCAATGAGATTACACTAACTTTATATAACTTATTAAAATAAATATCAAACTTTGTTTTGCCTCATTCAATTTTTGATGTTAATTAAGTAAGCACAAGCATAAGAAAGGAAATTGGATTTGCTACTTAAGGAACTTCCAATAAAGCCATGGACGTTAGTGAGATGAGTTTCTAATAAACATTAATAAGTGTCTATATAACGAGCAGTGCTTGTCTTTAAGAACATTGGATTTTTCTCACAGGATACGGACAGCAATAAAATACATTTGCAAATATGAAGATGTATTACAGGCACATTTTTCACTACCAGTCTTAACCAGCCTCAGATCCCAGCTTTCCGATTCTGTGACCTTGGGTACAATCCTGGGCCAAGAAATTTAAAAAACCATTTTAAAATTCATACAAACGTAATTTAGGAACAGCACCGGCTAGATGGGAACTTTAGACAAGATTTTTACAGTGAATAATGCTTTTCTTTGTCCATATCAGACAAATTTAATGTTGCTACTACATTTGACATCAATCACCCAGTCATGAGCAGCCACATCCTTGCTCAGCCTAATGACAGCAGGGAAAGGTGCGCAGCCCGAGCAGCGCGGCTCTGCATATGGAAACTCAGTGGCAGCCAGGGCTCTGATTTCTACCTTTCCTGCTGCAGCCAGAAGAAAGCCATTACAGCCAAGAAGGGACACATCTCCCTCACCATTATGCTCATTTATTGCTCCTAAGATTGGATGTTTTCTAAGAAATCCACAGCTGGGCAAGAGCCTATTGCCAACGCACAGGATAATGCTTGGAGCAGATTTTGTGCGTCTGCTGCCCTTGCATTTGGCAGCTGGGATCAGTGACAGATGCACAAGGAGAAGAATTGTGGAGCAAGATGGTGACATTTTCACATCACCTTTGGAGCATAAAATGCCACCTTTTAAACAGAAAGGCATTACAGGGTGCTGAGGGTGCCACTTTGCTGGTTCAAGTCATAAATCTGGTGTCAGTGACAACTCATAACAAAAGAGCAGAGCTAGTTTGGAAAAAAAGAAAAAAGAAAAAAAGAAAAAAAAGGAAACCTTTTCACTAAAACAGAAAAAAAAATGCTTGTAATCCCCATTTTCACTAGAAAAGGTTATATTTTAGCATGCATTTCCATTTGAGACTGCTGCTAGTCTAACAATGTTATTTCTGATACCATCCCTGGTTAGCAGACTGTCCTGAAGCACTCATGTCCTCATTCAGGACAAAATAAACAACTTCATCTGAGGAGCACCATGCCCAAACCAGCCTCTTCCACAAGCTTGTTTTCCTCCTCCCCAGAGGCCCATCTGCCTGGGAGGCCACGTTCACTGAGCTCCAGGGATCTGGTGGCTGTATGGGTGAGGAGCAGCCGCTCTGTGAGCTTCCATTACAAGAGCAGGGAAAGGGGCAGCCTCTGCACAGCCATCAGACCGAGCAGTAGCACTCCTCGCAGACATCTAGCACCATTTTCTGCCCCTGCAGTGTGGCCTGTTCATTATTTCACTGTTCAAATACGCTCAAAGGCTGCTGGGATGGCTGCATACGTGTACTTGGGGTTACAGCTTGTTCAGACAGTTATTCCACCCAAAGAAAACCCAACAGCGGTTCACTGAGGGCACGACTGGTAAAATTCAGCCTTAGTAAAACAAACTGCTGTGCTGCAATTAGTGGTCAGACAATCACCAAATCAAATACGTTCTGGTAGCAGAAACACTTCTGGCACAGACTTGCCCACTGGCACCAAAGTTACTGACTTCAAATACGTGAATTTGTTTGCCCATAATTAATATGATGTATCTCAACCCATTCAAAATAACAACTGTATCCCTTCCTGGTAATGAAAAGTGATTAATTTTCAATTATAGTAAGCATCCAATTTTTCACAGTGCAGCACTGGTCTATCTCTAACAGTCTAATTACAGACATTAAAAGTTCCTTATAATTATTGTAGGAAGATCAGTGGAATTAAAACTATTGGTTACTTGCCGCTGTTATTACATTTGCTCTAATGTAGCCAAAGCTTAAATTTATGTTGGAGCTGCCAGCCATTTCATCAGTCTCTTTCTGTGACTTGTTTAGAACAACTGGTTTTATTTCACGGTCTCAGTAACTGTTCCAACAGGTCTATTAGCGGTTTGGCACTCTACGTTTTGTAAAGCTTTAATTAAGTGAAACAAGCTAAAAATCACTAATATGTGCCTTTAGCAAAGTAGCAATGTAATTATCTCATTTAACAGATAACTACTTGTATTTCATTTTTCAAAGCACAAAGAGGAAACTAGCTCTAAATGTCACTTTTCAGGCTCATTAAACTCACCGGGGAAATATCAAATTAGAGATTTCCACTACAAATACTATGGTAAACTCTACGAGCTGATATGAACAACACGAGTATTTGGGGAAGGGACAAGCATTAGAAAACAATCTATTTTGCAAAATAGATGTTAGTTGCATATTTACAAACATCTTTTTATTGCAGCATCAACGAAAATTTGAGTCCTTTTTAAAAGAATCCAAAACTCCAAACCTTACATTGCTCATATTTTGTCATATCAAGAATTTTATATTCAATAGCCAAGCCTTTTTTTCTTACACTCTCTAATCATCTTTTTTTTTTTTTTCTTTGCTAAGTCACCTTTTCTAAGTCACTCTTTCTGAACTGCCTAAGAAGTGCCTGCAGTGAGAAATTAATGCAGAAGCAAGCACACAGTCTGGAGAGATGATGCACTTGTTCTTGCATCTGATGCAGGCACTAACACGGACATGATCACCTGCCATAACCACTGCCATCTCAAACCAAAATATTTACATGGGAACCTGAGGCCCATACTGAAAACTTCTCCTGCAGTAACCATAGAACAATACATAGATGGCCACTTGTTCACTTGCACTACCAGCTTGATACTCTTAGATGCTGGTCATGTTTCCATAAATGAAGCCTTAACCTTCTACTGGCATTTATTTCAGTTCAAGCACAGTTGTATCTGCCCCACTCAAAATTGCCCTTGCTGATGACAAAATTGATATATATCATACATATAACATATATAACATACAGATCATATCATAATATATGCATGGCATATAATGGTTATGGAAAGTCTGAGATGTCACCACCCCAAAAGATGTCAATCATCTGGGAAGAGCCATGGGAACCTGTGGCAAACCCAGTAACAACAGCTTTACCTCCATGTATGTATTATAACCATACCCTAAGGTAGCTTCAATGCTTTTCTACCTAAATTGTGCACAGCGGTTGGAATCCAAAGGCAGAAAGGAAAAACATCCAGCTGACGGCTAAAGGTCTTTGACCAATCCTACAGAAAAAAATAGCCCTCTGCTCGGTTGCCTGTCCAGCCAACCCACTTCATTCTTCATTCCTCTCTGAACACTGTTGCCCATCCTATTAACAGCACTGTCGGAGCCCGGCTGGCTCCAGGAGCCTGTGCAAGCCACTGGGACTGGCTGAATCCATCCTCCTGGAGCTGGTCTGGCAGGGCAGAATCGATGAGGTTACACCAGGGATGCATTTGGCTTGGTGCAGTGCACTCGCTGGGGTATTTCTTGGAGAGCAGCCACAGGCTTCAGAGTAAACACACAGAAATGGCACTGCGTTACAATGCATTTGTATTCTGTTGTGTTTCTTATTGTGCATTATAATATGGCTTATAAGCCAGCTGTAAATAAAGTTGAAGCAATAAAGCTTGACTGATTGATTGATGCATCACCATTTTTAGGGTCCATTGCACAAACTATTTTGATAGTTGAAGCCCATAAAGTATAATGTCTGTGCTAAAAGTGACACAATGAAGAAGATGATGCACCTGCTTCAATTTCAGCTTTGAGTCATTATTTAGAGCTGGGGGTCTAGGAGTTGCAAAATACTGCCTTTCTTGTTCCCTACTGGTTCACCAGAAGATAAATGTCTAAAACCAAGGACCCCGGGCACACAATAATAAAAACCTTTTTAGAGTCTAGACCCTTCCACTAGTTAAAGGAAACCTATTCCCATTTTTCTGTTAGGAAAAAAAATGGGATGCGGTTTCCCAGTGGCAGAGATCAAGATTTTTATTTATATTAAAAACACAGGATTGATAAGAAGAAAACCTTTCACAGACGGGACCAGTGGGATGAGGGGTAGATCTGACCCCAGCACGCTGCAAAAGAGAGCAAGACCAGCCATTTCCCCATGGATAGACACTGCTGTAAAAGCCAAACTGCCAGCAGAGTGGCTGCCACCTGCAGCATGGGGCAGAGGGGAGCATAGACATCACACTCCTGCCATTCTCAGGCAGAGCTTGCCACTATCACCTGCACCTATAAAAGTTATCCCCAACTTCTGCCACCTTTATCAGCACCACAACCCTGAGGTGGAGGCGTGAAGAAGCAAAGGAGGATGGTCCTCCTCTGCAGTTGGTAACTCCAATGGGGTAGAGCTTTCACATTCATTTCATTTGCCATTCTTCTCTTTTGCCCTACTCTGCGAAGAGCAGCAACATTAGGACAATGTGGGGGAATATGAATGTCATGCATTGAGTCAAGCCTGCGCCTTTCAGCATCAGCAGGACCTCAGCAATGGATGTTGCAGGGGAGGACACCTGGCAGGACAATGGGATTGCTGTTTGGTAGGAGTTCTACTTAGCCACGGCCTCTTGCTTTTCACAGCAGTCAGCGCTAGGTGCAAGAGAGGTGGGAAGAGGAATGAAATGAAAGAGGACTGAAATCAAGACTTTATACACAGACCATAAAGAAATTTACCTTGAAATGAACCTTTCCCAAGCAAGATCATCAAATATGTTTTATTCTTTTTTTCTGTTGCATTTCTAGCATACCTGCTTGTATCTACAGAGACTGTAGGTAGCATGCTTTGTATTTGTGGGGATGTGGCTTGGATATCAAGTGACCAAATAGCACCGGAGAAAGGTTAAGGAGTGTGACCTATTGAACACTAACCTTCAACTGCTCTTGCAGGAGATACATTTTCCCTCAAGGAAAATAAGTAACCTTTGAACCTCAAACCTTCATATTTATTTTCTGCCTTCTGACAAAGTTTCAATAGAATGGTCCTGAACAGATCAGGTTTGCTTCACCCCTCTGATCAGACTGGGGTACATCTGGCTGTATTCTGCCCTTTGTACTCTCACACAGGAAAGCCAGATTCCATAATCTCTCACTGGCAACAACTCAAGACGAGAAATAAGCCTTATTATTTCAGCCATCATACCAGAGTGCATGAAGATCAGAACCTTAGCAGTGCAGAAGTTAGTTGATCCACCATAACACCACCACAAGAACTGGTATCTGTGTGTATTACCTGCAGGGCTGCACCACAAAGCAATGGCAAACATCCATTTGGATCAACGACTCCTGCTTAGAAAATAAGCATCCTGGATTAACCTTGGGCATTTGCACAGCAGCAGGAGACTATAATCCTGAAGCAATGTTCTTCTCCACTGACATTATCTCTTAATTTTTACCCACTGCAGATTAAACTTAAATCTATCAGGCAGAGAAACCCTGTACATGATTCTTCACTTTGTTGTCACCGGAGTTGTCACTAAAAGCTTTACTTCAGAGGGATTCAAACTGAGATTCTCCTTGCATCCCAGCAATAAGCCATACTCCTTATTTCAAAAAAGATTATAATACAGCTCTAAGTTGTATCCATCAAAATACTGCATCCATCCTTTTTTCCCTTCTCTGATGCACTCCTCAATTGCCCCATGGTTTGTTGGTCTCAGCACAGCACTGTACCATCGACTCAAAAATGCTGCCCAAAATTCCTACCTGGACTGCAAAATTTCCGTGTTTTCTTCAGCCAGATTACAAACTACTCCTGATATTCTTGTGGCAGCTCACGTATGCAAGCAGATTTCTCCCTCTTATTTAAAGCCCAGGCTTCCCGCAAAAGCGATCCTTTTTTGTTTCTGTGGGCAAATGCCCACTAAAGGAGCATTCTGCTCATCTTCACCTACAGGAAACCTCATGAAGATGTGAACCTCCAGCTACAACTCGCTGTTACCTCACTCCCTTTTTGAACTAGCAGTGCAAAACAATAAAAAAAGTAAACGCAATCCCTCTGTCCCAGAAATAGCGCCAGGCAGAGCCCATCCCTTAGATGCCATAGAAGATTTCCTGTGGGTCTCAGCATCAGAAAGCTCAGGATCTCTTAGCTAAGTATCGCAGCATACATGGTATGGAAAATGCCATACTGTTTTAAGAGTGCTACAACGCCTTAACACAATGGAGCAGATAAAAAGGAGGACTGCAGCTTTAACTTCACATCTCTGGCTTTTGTTGGCTGAAGCCAGATCCTTAGTGTTATTTTAATGCGGCAGCAAAGAACTGCATTTAATACATGATAGGCTCAAGATGCTTCTCTCTTTTTTTCCTCCTTTTTTTATATCTGTGCTGAATATCCAGCGTGTAATTGAAAAAGGAAAAGGAGCTGCTTGTTTGCTGCCTGATCTAGGAATGATTAAAGGTAGAAGTTTTTCAGACATTACTGACAAAAAGGGTATAGTTAAAGCTGCTTTAAAAAAGAGAGCCTTCATAAAGAGCCAGTACTCAAACCACTATTAAAAGCATCATGCTTGTTAAAACCTGTAAAAAGGCAGGAAATCAGTGAGTGAAATGCAGCTTCTTCACCAATTACTGAAAGGAGTGTACACCTTAAAGCACTCTTTGAATTGTGCCGGAGCAGCCTCTCCGCCTCTCCCCCTGCCGCCAGCGCTGCGCACGTGTCCGTGTGTCTGGCTGCCTCAGCCCTGTGCCAGGCCATTCATTGGTACATTAGCGCTGGGGGGAGCGGAGGGGGCTGCAGTGCTGCACCAAGTTCACTTCTCGCTTGTTGTTTGCGACCCATTTACAGCTGAACGCCTCTGAGCAGAGACAGCTCTAAATGACTCTCTCCACCTCTTCACCGAGCCACTTGTTTTTGTCATTTCTTTCTCTTTTTTAAAAAATCCAAAGGAAATAATTGATAAACCGAACGCCATCCACCTTAAAGGCAAATGCATATATCCACCTGGTTAAAATTCCTCCTCTTTCTATTTTCCATCTCCCTACATCCATTTTGCTCGGCGCTGTTTAAACAATACTTCATCAAATGCAGCCCGAAGCAAATAAAAAGCACAGTAGAGTAAATAAAAAGTAAAAAAAAAAAAAAAAAAAAAAAAATCGCAGGCTGGAGGGTAAGTACTTTTATTCCTGTACTTTCATTGCCTGGGGAATTATTATTCCATTGCAGGTTTCAGGAAGGGGGAGGGAGTGGGGGGGGGGGGGGGGGGGGGGTGAAAGGACAGCCATGTTATTCGCAAAATGGATTGCTCCTCTCACTGCTTTTCACTCCTCTGGGTTCTCAAGAGTCCACTGATTACAACAAAGTGTGGCCATCTATTCCGTCTTATTGACAAAGGTCCTTAATTACTGCTGCACCAGTAATACCTGCTATTAAATTCTGCTAAACAGAGGCTGCAAATTAGCCGCGGATCCCGGTAACCTTTTGTGTGTAATTACAGGCAGTGGGACTGACGCCGGGGCTGCAGCACTGACCCGAGTCACAGCGATGGGAAACCTTTGTTTATCACCTGTGGTGGGGGCCAAAATGGGAAATTAAAAGCTCTCCATCAGCGGAAGGCCTTCAGGAGCCCTGGAAAGTAACAGGAAGGCAAAAAGCAAACTGCTCTATATTTATAACCGACTTCTTCAATCGCTATTTAAACTCGCAGCTCATTAACCTGGGAGGCTGCTCCAGCACGCAGCCATGCAAAGTTTAAAATGGCAAAAATTTAGCTTGTCTTTCCGAGGTGTTCTGTATTTCATCAGAGCCTTCAACCTGCATTTAAGAGCCGGTCGGATGCAATTGCTGACTATAAGCAGGAGCCAAGCCCTGCCACGCACGCACGTTTGGCATTTCTCTGTGGGAAGGTGTATGTCGTGTAGGCCTGGGGCTGGCCGCCATGCCTGCAGGTGTCTGGCAGCACTCAGGCTGCAGTGGACTTTCCCCTGGTGCCCTGTGTCCATCACAGCATTGCTTCACTCCTGTACCCGCCCTACAGATAGCAGCACCCTCACCACCAGTGCTTCTGCCTCTCCGCTCCTGTGCTGATCTTATGGAATGAGATTCTTAGTCTTAGGGACTAAAAGAGCCTTTAGAACTAAGTGAGGGTCTGCATGGGAGGCAATTTCTTCTCTATGGGCTTTTCAGGATCGGATGAATCAGCTTGCCAAAACCATCTCCATTGCCAAAACTTGCCAAACCTTCATAGAATCAGAGCATCATTAAGGTTGGAAAAGACCACTGAGATCTAATCCAGTCCCACCGTGCCACTGCCCATGTTTCTCAGTGCCACATCTCCGTGGCTCTGGAACACCTCCCAGCACAGTGACCCCATCACCTCCTTTCATTCCACACTGGGCATTTTTTACCCAAAACACCTCTCTGAAGAGAACAAGATTGTAAGGCATCTTACTCGTAAAGCGAGCAGGAGATACCTCGATTTTCAAAAGAATAATGCTTCCAGCTGTGCTAGTTAGAGGATTTTAAATTTTATGTCTATATTAAATTAATAGAATACAGCTGCATTTTATTTCTAACACAATGTTGTATTACAGTATAGCATGTTAAATCTAACTATTACTACTGAGATGCAAAACGATGTGAAAATAGTGTATTTTTCCTTAACAGTAGAATAAGGATAGCTGAGATCATACAAAGGATTTATATCCTCACATCCCCAAACTTTTGTTAATTCAAGCTTTCCTGACCTGCTCCCCAGCACATCTGCATTTCCTCCACACCCTGCCCCGCACTGCCCTTGAAGAACAAGTCTCATGTCCTCAGAGAGGAGGATCTGAGCATCTATGAGTGGGTATCAGGTGGGCATCTGTGTGATGATGCCACAGAGAAAGGCATTAACAAACTGCAAAGTGCAGGATTCGTGCATTCGTGTTGTTCTAGCTGACCATTAAGAGCACTTCTCAGATTATGTTTTTTTGAGAGGCAACTAAGTAATCCTGTCTTTTACAAGAGGAAGGTTTGAGAACAATTAGTTTTTCTGGGTCTCGAGGACTCTGGTACAAACCCTGCAATCCTCACACCAGCAGCACTTCCACTTCTCCCAGCAGGTGGGAGCTTCTGCTAAGAAATTCCCACTAATTTGAGGGCCAGCCTGGGTCCTCTGGCTGCTATTCTCATCTCTCCTCTCTAACTCTGCACAATCAAATGCCAGGCTCTGAAGTTCTTTAATGCTTTATATGGGCTCATTTCTGCAAGTTACCGAACAATCAGGGTAGAGTGCACAGCACTTTGCAGTTCTGAGGCACAGATGAGGTTCCCTAAGGATTAAATTTGATTCTGTCCAGAGGTCTAGAACTAGACTCATTCCACCCCTGAAGTCCCACTTAAGCATTATTTTGAAGGCATTAGCAATATTAAGGCTAGGTATTTCTCAGTCTTTAAGGATGTAGCAGCAGAGCACTGCAGCACCATATAATAGTCGCAGAGACATAACTCCCAGCCTTTCTCCAGACAGAAGCCAAGGCCAAATGGCCAATCTGAAAACATAAACCTGATCCTGCACACTGAACGTCCAAGCAGCCATTCTGGCCCCATCCTATCTCTATGTGCTATCAGCAACAGAGTCACCCTGCCCAAACTCTGCTCTGGGAGATAGATGCTCAGTCTGTAGGTGTTAGCCGTGGCATTTCTATTTACAGGGGAAAGAAAAAAATAGAGGAAAAGATACCAGATCATAATGGCAAAGCCAGGATACTCCAGGCCCCAGGATAGATAGGGTACAGCACACAGCCAGCAGATTCATTGTTGTGGTAACATTACTCCTCCAAGTATATAAATGTGTATTTCTGCAGCAAGGAGATCTGTCTGTTAGGTTCACATCTTTGAGCAGATTATATTTATCTTGGGGTTGTAAGGGAAAAAAAAATGCATTGCTGACAATGCTTAAGCTGCTCATGTCATAATCACTTGAAATCTTAAAGCCCAAGCTCCTTTGTACTTGTGAGAGGCTCTGCTGACCTCTCTCTATTTACTTTAGAAAACAAACTAGCTCTCTTGGATTCAGAAAAGAGTTTGAAAATGAGGTCTGGAGGTTTTAAACCCAAAAGACAAAAAGAAATCATAGTTCATTAGCTTTTAGAGTAAAAGTTGGTGGTGTTTTTTTTTCCATTGATTCATTTTTAGTGAGCACTTAGTATTTTATAGCATGTGGGCTTAGCAATATCAGAAATAATCTCATAGAAGTGTATTACATTTTTGCACAGCCTCATGCAATAACAATACTGTGCAACCTGAGAATTATTACAGGAGAATGGCTTTTTAATTAACATTAGTATGCGTTACTAAGAGATGTTGTAAACATAAATCAGCTGTTTTAACTCCCCTTACAACATTCACTTAGCATTAGATTCTGCTTTAGGAGAAACTCTCCATGACCCTGTACTAAGTCACTGAATAAATATGGCAGACACCAAAGGAGCTGCCAGAAACTGAGAGATGAGACCTTCCTTATATTTCCTGTGAATATTTGCATCCCTAACAAGCTTTTAATCAAAAAAGAAAAATGGATTCCATTGTGCTACATAATAAATACAAAATAAAAAAACATACATTCTTTTCTGACTACCTCTTAGGAACAATGTCAAGACTTGCCAGAGGATTGTGTTATCTAGAAGTTCCTACAGTAGCAGATATTCATGTTGTTCCCCTGGGGGTAGCTGCCATCCCTTTAGTTTTGGACACCTACCCAGCCCTTCTAGAGGCATAACCAAAAGGTGCATCCAGGCAGTGGTTCCTTCCATCCTGACCCACGAGCTGCTCCCCAAAACTTCCTTCTCTTCCCTTTGAGAGCACTGACAGTCCCAGAGATAAGTTTAGAGACAACATTTAATTTTTGGACAGTTTACAGCATGCTAAGCTGATCACAACCTATTAAGCTCATAGTGGGGAATATTTTTAACAGAGTCGCCTTAGGTGTTTTCCATCTGTGCTGACCTCTTTTATCCTTTCATTACAGGCACTCATTTGAAGGGATGACCTGAACCTCACAGAGCTCCTCTGGGAGATGCCTTCTGGAGCCTTTATCAGCTCAGGGTTGGAACACCCAGCACCACCTTTTGCAGTGGCACCTCCGAGCAGCACTTGGGACTCCTCATATGAACGCTTTATAACACACAGTTGAAACAGCAGAACTCTCTGCTGACATTGGAGGACTGCACCAATGATCTGAGAAGCAGGGCTTGCTGCAGAACTCCCATAGCAACTATTGCTCCACACAGACATTGGAACAACTCCACCTCACATCACCTTTGGGACATTCTGAGGCCACAGTTAGCTGTCCTTGTCACTGTCACCTGCCCTTTATTCAGTGCCTGAGTCAGAAACTCATCCTCCGTGAGCAGCCTTTATATTAACATTTACTGAGTGCACTTTAAAATGTTAAAATGCAATCACAAGTTTCCAGACCAGAACAGGGGTTTGGGTTGTTTGGTTTTTTTTTCACTTAAAATGCCCTGAAATCCCAGAAGACACTGTAAAAATATGTGGAACTCCACAGCTCCAATGGCCAACACAAGCATTTTCTAAATTGCTTGCCTATCAAAATCATATTTGGAATTGTGTTCTGTAAGTATGTGCAAAATTTACATTACAAAAGATGCAGTGTGACACGAAAAAAAAAGAGTTACTACAACAGTTCTGAAACAGTGCAGTGTGGAAAAGGGGCCTCCAAGGATTATTTTTATTGCCCCTAGGACTCCTGTTGAGAAGTGCCTCAGGATGACAGTGGAAAACCTACAATTAAATATTTAAATCACCGTAACAGCATTTCTTAAGGAAAAAGAACTTCAAGAGACCTCTTTAGAAATCGAGTGCTCCCTTGTAACATTACACATGCTAGTGAAATAATTTTAAAATAAAAGGGTAATCTAAATTTTATATTGCCCTGAATGTAATAAGCTCTGGGTGAGAACAGTAATGTTGCAGTAAAATATGAAAGTGCAATGCGTTTTCTGATTACATCAGGGTTTTCTATTTGCCACTTTAATCCTTAGAATTCAGCTGTTCCCTCTTTGGTCCTTTTACATCATCCTTAGCTAATCTGTCAAACATTTCAGACAGCCAAACCAATTTTCAGATTGTTCGGGACTTTGCCACAAGCACCGTGTTCTGTTAATAAGATTTTCATTTGGAGTGATGCCATGTCATCCATGTTTCCTATCGTATATAAATACTGAAGTTTAATGGCTTCAGGTTTTGTTTAATGTTAACATCAACAATCAAAAAAAGGGAGGTTCTCAAACGCCAAGCCCCATAGTGAAATGCACTGGTGACAGCTATTTGCAAGGTTAATGTTGTGGAAAACAACATCCATCTTTGAAACAGTTTCATTAGCCCCATACAGCTGACCTCTCCACATAATGTTGTCAAAAGTGACGTGCATCAGATTATTGGGAATATGGAGATCAATAAATATGCAACACCAGCGCTCAGAACGCTCCTGGCATCATAGCCATACAAACGCCATCTAACATCCCAAAGAGTAGCTGTCATCTGTCAAATCTACTAGCAAATAGACAGGCTTAAGGGGAAAGCTATCGGTAATGGTAAAATACAGAAGTAAAGATGAATTAGGGAGTACAAAGTCAAGGCCCTGATACATTACGGTTCCAAAAGGAAAACTCCAGATAAACACTTTCGACCAACGACTTGCCTTATTTGTTGTGTTCAGTGTAAACCTCTTCTGTGTGGCAATACGTTTCCCAGAGCAGTTTCATGCGCCCATTTTGCCCTTTTGGAGCCACGTGCTCAGCAGTGCTGTGCCCCAGCCCACCCGGTCACTCACCAACCCGTGGTCCAACACTGGTCCCCTCCACTCACAGCATCCCAGGTTTGCAAGGAAAGCCTCTGGAGAAGTTGTTAAGGAACTTGGATGGATGCAGTATACTCCACAGAGGTCAGCGTTTCTTGATAATAAAAAATAGAAAAATACACGTATTAACATGGCTTATTAATTTCAGATGAATTCTGTAGGCTAAAAGCGATGGAACTCAACAGCAGACAGAGACATAATGTGTTTGTTATCATCTGTGTGCTTTGGTTTCAGGTCCCGTGAGCTTAGGCTACAGAGCGATGGTAAATAACAGAATTAGAGAGAGGTTTGGTAGCTGATCTCAAAGGGGAGAAAGAGCACCCAGGAACTCGCATGCCTGAGCTCTCATTAATTGCAGCACTCGAGGGAAATGAAGCTCCCTCCTACCTGCTCTTTGACTGTCAACATTTGGTAAGGGGAGATGCCTGACATTTTTCTTCTGCTTTGTATGTATCACGTTGTTCTCGTCATCGTTTCCTAAATAATTGGTAGTAATCCTCAGCTCGTTGCAAGTGCTGGCATGGCTGCCACAGTGGTGGAATTTTGCAATAAATCAGCAGTTCCAATCAATCCCTGAACGAGGGCTGAAAACTCCCCCAAAACTCACAGTGCTTAATGCTGAGAAGGACACACCTGCAAACAGCTCCTCCTCAGCTAAATATGTACACTGAAGTGTTACCTTCTTACTCGAGGACACGCTGTCCAATTAAAGAGATAACAAATTGGGTTTTTGGTGGTTTTTTTTTTCCTTATATGTTTTTAAAAACAACAGTCATGCTGTGGAAGAAGAGAACAAACAGAAAGCAGAAAGGTATTTTTGAAGTATATAGTTACAAGGTGCTTGGCTGATAATTTGCAACCTTGGTACACAACATACCTTTTAGCAAGGCTATTTATTTCTCAGGGAGAATGCTACAGTACTTAGGATAAAGGCCTCTGTTGGACCTCTTCATCAATAGCAAACCTTTAAGCACAGCACATTTCATAAATAGGAGTTCCACTAACACAGACTTCAAAAGGATAGAACCTGATAATTCAAAAATAGAGCTATATTAAGTGTTCCAACAGTCCATCCATAAAAGCAGCCTCCAAACGCCTCCTCTGTGCAGCATGACAGTCTATTAGAATAATAGCAGGGGAAAGCATAATTACAAGTAATCATTGGCTGGAAAGGAGCTAGTTGTTTTTGTAGAGTAAAATGCCTTACTGAACCCAGCAGAAAATGCAGCGCTGGTTCTAGCAGGGAGGGCAAGTAGGCACAGAAAATAATCAGAGCACGCTTCTTGAGCGATCCAGCTTTACTTTTTAAGCCCTTATGTCAGTCTTGATATTCTCCCAGTGAATCACACTTAGTTTGCTGCCACTTTTTTAGTTCCCCTATTTTTGCTGTTGGCCAAGTAGTGACTTTCCTCCTGCTGGAATTTCAGCTTAGTTTGGTGAGATATGTGACTTAATGACTTCATTCTTGCCTGCGTGAGTTACCTCAAAACATTCTAAGATGAAACATCTTCCACCACCCATGATTTTTAACCTACATCAGAATGTCTACTGCAGATTGTAAAGGTGGTGGTACAAGAAAGTTCACAAGGGATTCATAGAATCACAAGGAGATCATAGAATCGTTAAGGTTGGAAAAGACCACTAAGATCATCAAGTCCAACCCTCAGCCCATCAGCATTCTCCCCCCATTCCCATAGATGTAGAACCTGGCTATCTTGTCTTCAAAAGCAAAGAATTGCACCCCAGTGAATTGCATTTCCATTTGTAGCTGAGCTCCAGAAAACCCAGTTCTGAGAGCTTCGTTTCTCCTTCTTCTAAGTGATTTCTCATCAATCCCACTTCTTTTGTGCCCCCCAGCCTTACAAGTGTCTCAGCCTTTATGCTCCGCCATTAAGACATTTGGAGATCTGCTGCTGACTTCAGCCAAAGTAGGCTTATGAGTTCTACTCCCATGTACTATCCATATGGATCCATGTACGGATGTTCTTGTTAGAGTTGTATCTCTTGATGACCTATGTATTGCAGCAGCCTGTTGCACCACGTTTTGGGAGACACAGAGGAGGTGGCTCCCAAAGGACCTCCTCAGAGAGGAGGTGGCTGAGGAATACAGAGTGCTATTTTGGAGCTATTTCCCTCAGCTTCCCTGCCATTGCAAAAAATTAACAATTTCCCCTCATAGGAAGAACACTCCGGGTCAGATAAAGCACAAGAACACGCCTGGGCCAATTAAGCAATTATAATTATACCATCAACTGCCAATCATTTTATTTATTGTGCTATTCCAGGTACAGGAGCAGCACCTCTCTTGTAGTCATCATGTAGAAAACACCTCTGCAGACCAGCCTGTATTCCCTTCCTCTTGTGATAATGCTTTCAAGTTGAAAACCTCTTTTTGTGAGGACAGTCCCATTATAAAGTGATATGCTTCATCACAGCCAGCACACTGAAACCAAAAAGTTTCAATGTTCATTACATTACCTAGTCTTAACAACGAAATACAAACCAATTTTAATCAATATGTAGTAATAAATAAATATTAAGGAACTACACCACTGATGCACAGGTAGCCTAATTAAAGTAACAGCATTTGCTGCACTTACATACCTTAATTTTCCCTACAAAATCCTTATTGAACCACTACTTTAAAAAAAAAATTGCATTTGCAATTAGAAACACTGAAGTTACATTATCGATTTTCTGCTAAAAACCTTTTTAGTAAACAAGCACAAACTACATTCATTAAATGTAAGTGCTTGGAGCTATGGTGTGAAATTCAATTCAGCCATTATCATGAATTACACTGATTATTGCTGTAATTATTTTCTCTTGGATACAACTGCATTTCTGTTCCTTGCTAGTTGTGTTGGACATATAACCATGTTCATTTTATAGCTAATAATACTGAACTGCAGTTTCAGCAATTACTATCACTTATACAAATCATTAAGTTAAGCTATGGGTACCTAGTATAATTAAAAAAAAAGTAAGTAAAAGATCCTTTTTTTTTTTTTTCCTTTTTTTTCTTTTTTTTCTTTTTTTTTTTTTTTTTTTTACCTCTGAAATAAGTAATGGCATTGGCAACAGAGGAAAATTACTGGTGTTAAATGACTTACGTTAGAAAAAAGTGATCACCTGTGATCCACTTTCAGTGATATTTTGGTTGCAGTGAACTCATATCCATCAATTAAAAGCCTGCCAGACCACTGTATGTTTGCCTTTACCACACAGGATACAAGGAGAAACTTTTCTCCCCCAGGGACCGTTTGCAAGCAGGCAGACCACAGCCAACATTAAACATCCTGATCATTTGATCCATTATAACCGTCTGTTTTACAAACCATATAAAAAAATGGCATCAGCAAAAAAATAGTTTTCAGTCAGAGACCCTTTTCCAAACCCAGTGTGACTACAATCAAGCTGTACTGACAGCAATCACAGAATCACAGAACCATAGGGGTTGGAAGGGACCTCTGGAGATCATCAAGTCCAACACTCAGTGGTTTCTGCTTTTCAGCCCAACAGATGCCCAAATCTCCCAGCATTTTAGGCCAAATCCATAAGTGTCAATTTCAAGTGTTGCTTGAGTAAGAAGGTCAGATTTTTGGAAAGCAGTTATTTCTATAACAGACAATGCAATAAAAGTGATGTTCTTGAAAAGCAATTATTTCTGGAATAGAGATGAAGAGCAACTGGTGAATAAGACTGCAAAACAATAAGAAAAGATATCTTGTTCAGCTCACAGTATCACAGCCAAACCGTGTTTGACAGGGAGTCTCCTGGAAGAACAAATTTTGCTACAGAGAGAACAGAGATTGTACACATCCATGCTGATATTCTGTGCTCTCTGCTATAGCCCCTGCAACCAGGCATGATGGGTTTGTTATAATTTGCCCAATAGTTACATTAAGCATCATGGATGTGCACTGCCTCAGACAGCATTCGCCAGGCTGTTTGCAAGTCACATGCATGCAGAAAAACATAGGGAAAAATCCCAGGCAGCTTTGGAGCTTTTTTCCTTTGTCAGAGGACAGAGCGTGCATTTGATCGCATGCAGGAGTGGGATAGGAACCTAAGTTTGGCATAAATGCTATGGTCTAACGAGTCTTCTACATGAACTGCTCCCGATAAAACTTGGATTAATAAGGGAAAAACAAATTTATGTGAAATGAAAAAGCAATGCTTTTTAATATTGGATTTAAAATTCAAGTTAATTTCAGCATGCACTGCTCCTCAAGCCAAGCCCATCCAAGAAAGGAGCTGTGCTTGCCCATGTATCTCTAAGCAAATCTCTGCCCAGGTGCTGCTGTTCTCAGGCTCCAACAGACTCTGCATTCTTACACCTCTTTATGCTGGTGAAGGCTACGAGTTGGAGGCACTTTTAACGAAGGAAGCATTTATGCAATGCTAGCCCTGGCTTCATTGTTCAGAGTATTTTTTTCTGTCCTTATCTTTCTTGTAGGAAATCCTGCTCAGAGCTGACTGTGCAAACATCACTTTAAATGGAAACTTCCTGACAATAAAGATCATTGGAATACAACCTAAAACAAATGTGGAACAAAGTCTTACTACGGGCACCAGTCCTGCATTAGCACATTTCTGTGGCACTGTGGCACCTGTTGTGATGTATGTATTAACAGGCATCAACAGATGTTATATAATATCTAAATATTTTTCTCCTTTTTTCTCAATAACCAAAGCCAAAAAATGGCGTAAGCCAAACAAATCCCAAAACAAAACAGCAAGATTCTCATACTTGCAGCCATTGCTGTATCTCACTGGACAATAAGTGCTGTCTCCAGGAGTGTCAGCCCTCTGTTATCAAAGTCTCCTTACCTTTTTTTGCTTATGGTTATCCAGCAGCAGTGCAAATGCTCTTCAGTGCCATGAAAATTCTGTAATGAGATAATGAATGAGAGGGTCTACTGCAGGTTACTGACAAAACTGACATGTGCTACACCTCTCTACCTGCCAGAGAAATCATTGCAACTCTCTCTACCTCAACTACCTCCATTTACAAAGGAGGAAAAGTGGTACCAGCTTATTGTCAGAGCGCTCTGAGTTCTACTAATGAGAAGTTGTGGTCTTTTCAGTGAAGAGCAGATACACAGAAGTTCCTTGCAGTTTTAGAAAAAAAACATTGGTTGTATTTTCAAAAATGAAAAATTTGTAAGAGAAACAGGTATGCTCTGAAGAAATAAAAATAACCCCTCTGCATTCAAATCCCAGAGAAAGATTGGAAGGCTGGGACAAAATTCAATGCAAAATTTTCAAATTGCTGAGTTCTGACTTGCTGCTTTATTATGTGCAAAATTAGAAAGCACTGAATTAACAGCAAGGAAATCCTACCTGATACACAAGAAAACAATGGATGTTGCCAGATATCTTCTTCATATAGGAATCTCCTCTGGCCACTTTGAAACCATGTAACACAACCTTCAAAGCAGAGAAGAGTTGTTGTATAAGTTCTGCTCAGCTGACCATGAATACTAATTGCAGGAAGAACAATCTTCCCAGCCCAGAGGGCATGAGCTCACCAACAGGCACAGCAGTGTCATAATGCTGCTGCACACAATGGAGCACGGTGCCAGCCAGGAGTGTAAAACAACCTTCCCAAAAGCCAATGCCTCCAAATCTTTAACAAAATTCTATAGATAGAAAAGTCTGATTTCTTCCTTGATGGGAAGAGAGCATTGAGAACAACTTTGGCTCCAGCAGTAGAGTTGGTGTGTGCTGAGAAAACACACTACAAAATCACCAAAATGGCATAAAAAAGAGGTAAAGCCTTGACACCACCTCACTCAGGTTTCCAACTTCAGAATAAGCAGGACTGGACAGAACAACAGAATCACAGAATCGTTAAGGTTGGAATTGATCACAAAAGCCCAACTCCAATCCACCCTTACTGCCCACATCCCTCAATGCCACATCTCCGCTGCTCTGGAACACCTCCATGGAGGTGACCCCACCACTTTCTGGGCAGCTGTGCCCCCATGATCATTCTTTCAGAGAACAATATTTTTTGTTCCAATATCCAACTTGAACTGCCCCTGGTGCAATTTGGTCCGTGTTGTTCCCTCAGTGGCACGTGAAACCCTCCTTGTTTGGTGCTTTTTTCTTTTTATAGGTTTTCTGTGCCAAGGGCGGAAATTGATGTTCTCTGCTTGGTAAATCCAAGTGCAAACACTCTCCCTTTCAACTTGCCAGATGACCTGTTTGGCAGCTGCATCACACACCTGGAAGTCAATAGATGTCACCATAGCAAATCTTTCCCACTCTTTGAGAGCTTCACATGCTTCATGCAGGCAGCACAGGACAGATGTAAAATCCATTCCTCGTGACAATACAGGCAGCCCAGACTCTGGGGTTTGGGTGAGGGGAGGGAGATGAATCAACTTTCAAACTACTGTTCTGCCTCCACATCATAACATTTTGGAATCTCTCTTTATGAGGGGACAGAGGAGCACCTCAGGTGCACTGCTGTGTCCTTCTCCAAGCGTCTACTGCTCGCTGGAGCTGCTGAAGTAGATGGGGATGAGGGATACGTGGACGGGAGGCAGGCAGCATTCATTTTTCTTTCTTACAAATGACTCAGATACATACAGCTCTGCCTTGAGATGGGGAATGAGCTCAATGAGCTATTTTCTATAGCTCTATTAATTTGAAAGTGCCACATGGAAGACAGTTTTAAAAGGCTTGATGTTCAAAGAGAGAGTTGTTATCACTGTTTCAAAGTCAGAATCCCCTCTCAAGTCCAGCATGAGAAACTAAAAAAACAAAATCACTTTTGGAACATGTGAAACACTTCTGCAGCTTTCTAATATGTTTAATAATAATCTTGTTGATATCGGTTCTGTGATGCCTATCAACCAATGCAGAGCTGCATTGCTGTAAGGAAAAAAAAAGGAAGGCTCCATTTCCAGGTCAGGAGATGAATACAGAGAAGTTAAAATAACTGGAGGAGCTATGCCTACATGGTCAGTCTGTAGTTCTCCTAAAGGAACACGTGTTCTCTGGACCTTGCTTTCTACCACAGAATGGGCAGATTCCCTCTGCTCCAACTAAGCCTGCCAAAAGCAAGAGCAAACCAGAGACCAGTTCAAAAGAATGGGAAACCCAATTAGAGAACAATATGGCTGAGGATGGGTTGATTCCCCTAACGAAACATACAGCTGCCATGGAAATCATATGCAAGGAGGATAGGGGGATAATACTGTTAGTTTAATCTGCCCAAACACAGCCTTGTAGAACTTTGCTTTTTATTTGTTATTAAGAGAAATTGCAGCTGAGGTTTTTCCTCTGTCCTTGTAGTACTTGGATCTGTACAACAGAGGTACTTAAAATGACATTTATACGACTGCTAGCAATGGTTGATCAGTTAGTGTGACACAGCGCAGATAAAAGCTCCAATTAGGCCTCAACCGTTTACTTAATAGAAAGACCTGTTAAGAACAAGAAGGATTGCCTGTTAGCAGAAGAACAGAACTTTTTCACATGGCAGATTATCATTATTCTTTAGATTCTCACATAAACAAGGCTGAAATGCAATTACATTTTCCACAAGGACCCAAATGCTTTTAACCTTTCCGAGGTAAAAAGAAAATAAAAATGCTGAATCTGCTGTTGAGTTAGGTCCAACCAGCTTTTTTTTTTTTTTTTTTTTAAGTTTTTGTTTCATTTTAATAATGGTTTAGTCTGTTTCACAGCCTGTGGCCTCTTCAAACCTGTTACTTTAAAGATATAGCAGATGCTTCCTAAATGGAAAGGAAATTGTAATGATGCAAATCCCTATTCACTCGATTTTCCAAATAGGTTTGAGCACTACAAGCTGTATAGGGCAGGTGGGGTAGTGTTACTGACAGCCAAAAAAGGTAAACTTGAATACAAATGGACAAATCGAGCACACATGCTCGTTTGGGAAGTTTGTAGTCAGCTCCCACTCTGCACCCGAGAAAATAACCTATTATATCACCGAGTGTCCTTCTCAGCATCAGAAAGCTGGAAATTAGCTTAATTGCTGAACTGCACCTAAAATCAGCTGCCTCGAATGTTACAATTTGGCTTTTAGTCTCATCAAAATTCCAAATATGTTAAAATTCTAATTTGCAAATGTGCTAAATTAACACTTTGAAACCACAATATTTAACCTGTTGGCTAATCTGGTGTCAAGTGAAAACAAGTCAAACAACATGGAAGCCATAAGCCATACAAAGAGCCACGGCAATTACCTAAAAATCTATACTGTGAGGAGCTCTGAAGTTGGGTTTCATTACAAGCCCTATTAGGTCCTTTCTCCTCCTCCTCCCAGAAATTCACACAGATTGTTCTGAATAAAAGCGAGGTTTCTTTATGCAGGCATTTGCTGAAGGAAGCTTTAACTTAAGGCTTTTGACAAACTTTTATACACTCTCTCAGAAGAGGCTGGTATGTGAGCTGAGAAACAAAACATTACCTTCGATTAGAATGCAATCTGCACAGACCAAGCTCAGAAAAATACCAGAGGAACCCAGAAAGCAGATGAATAGGCTGCATGGCCACAGTGACAGCAGTGCTGACGAATGGCAGGCAGAGGCAGAACTACTGGAACTCATACATAGAATTCTCTGTAATTGCTGTATACCTTACACTGAATGACCTGTGTTACAAAAATAAATAAATCAATCCAGGGAACATACAACCAGGAGTGGTGCTAAAAAAACGATTGTATAGAAAATCTCTACTCTGTTCAGTGGAATTTCAGCTTTGCATTTGCAAATTGCTGGCTGGCCTGGTAGCAGTATGCTAGAGAAAGGCTGTGCAGGAAACACATCAAACAAACCAATGTAATGTCAATGTTTGTAACACTCCATAGGTTCCTAATCTCTGGGTCTCAATGTAGATTTAGCAGATACTCAACGCACCAAAATGTGCTTCAGAAGTTACTAACCTTAAGCCTACTGGCTCAGTGTTGATCCTCATGTCTGCTGGGACTGAGAAATAACACGTATTTATTTTGTAGTCATCAAAAGGTCACTATTGGGTGTGCAGTTTTTCCTCGCTGTTGGCCTATGAAGGAAAAAAAAAAACAGAGAAGGCATAATTTGTTCTTAACGTGACCATGGAATTGATTATTGGTGTGTGCAAGCAATGGCCATTATAAAATGGAGGAGGCAAATTTGTGGGTATGCAGAAATAGTGCAGTGAGTGTCTATGCCAGCTGCTCAAAATGGAGGATATGTTTTACTCAGTAATCAAGAAAAACTACTTAACATCAAATACTTCAGTATTGGCAACCCAAATGTCTAAAAGAGAGCTTTCCTTAAACAGAACTTATATTTAGCATTTTGTAGTTTCCAAGGATACAAGTGGTAACTAAATAAGTAAACAAAGAAAATATAAACATTTACCTTACCAGTTAGAAGCAGATGGAATCCCAGTGCTCTGGAAATGTACCAAATACCACCTCTGTATAGCCAACAGTAGCTTTGTGGGCAATCTTATTGATACTTCAAACATTCTGGATGTAAAAGAGCAACAAAAAGAACGTCTAATACATAGGTGTTACCACTCTCTGGCTTTATTCAGGCTGGATATTAGGAAAAATTTGGCCCCTGACAGAGTGGTGATGCAGTGGCACAGCTGCCCAGGGAGTGTTGGGGTCACCGTCCCTGGAGGTGCTCCAGAGCAGCGGAGATGTGGCACTGAGGGAAGGGGCAGTGAGGGGCTGCAGCAACTGATGTGAAGGGTGAAAATACCCCATTGTGCAACATGACACCAGCCTAATGGTTACAAATGTGTTTTCTAGAAGAAGCGGAGAAAGGGCTTGGGAAAAGCCTCCATTCTATCCGATGTGAGAGCTTTTGTCTTTTTAAAGCAGCTTTTTATTGTAAGCATCTCCCCTGTTCAGGACCAGTGTTCAGAAGCACTGTCCAAAACAGTATGATTCATTTCTTATGCCAAAATCAACAGCGTTTTGGGAGTAGTGGCCAAATAAAACAAGGCAAGGATTAAATCAATTTAACACCTCCTAGGATTTCTACCAAGTGTTCCTAGAAAGAAGCTTGGGTTTGTTTTCCTGATGCTTTCACTGTCTGCTCCATTAATGGTCTCTTTTTAATTTCATCCTGTGTCTTCTTGGCTTGTGAACGCTCAGAGTGGATGAGCACAGCGAAGTTGATAGCCAAGAAAGCAAAGCACGGCCAGAGAAACAGCAGACCAAGTCTGTACAGAGAGCAAAGCTGTGCTCTTCCTGCTGCAGATCTCCTGGTTTGGTTCATCAGCACAGCACCTGCACTGCCCATACACCCACTCCGTGTACCAGCATCCACTAATCCAACACCAAACCCCTTCATCCTGCTGATAGCTGCTGAGATCAAGCAAGGCAGCATTTCCAGGTGCCACAAATGTATGACAGAGTAGATAAAGTCAGGCTTCCCACTGCTGTTTAAAGCTGTCTTGGCTGGGGTTAAGCTGTCTCTCTGCACAGGGGAATATGCAGGGAAGACCCTCACTTAATAATGCATCTTTCCTGTCATAAGCCTTTAAATTGATTTTTTTAAGATTGGAAAATAACCCTAAGATCACCAAACTCAACTGCAGCCCACCCCACTGCCACAGGCCTGAACAGCTCTGAACATCTCCAGCTACTACCAGGTCAACTATAACATTAGCTCCCAACATAGGAATTACAAAATATTCTCTCCTGACATATTTTATCGTCCCTATAACGTTAGCTGGAAGGATTTTACTCTGTAGTTAGTGACTTCCTAAGACATTAAGAAACAAAGGAGCAAGTCTTTAGCATGAACGCACCCACAGCATCACCGTGTCGTCAGGGGAGATGGAGCAATTACATGAACTAGTGAACTGAAATAGGAGCCAATGTGCAGTAAGAGCATATTGAAGCTGCTACAACAATGAGGAGTCGATCCAGCCTGGAGACACAGCTCATTTTGTTGCCATATGTCCTCAGTGTAGAGGCATGCTGGGAGTTGACTTAGATCCCTATACATAATGTGAAGCTCTCCAGGAGGAGGCTTTGGTGAATCGTGGTCATATACAGACTGACTAGCAGACTGGGACATGAGAGAAGCTTTTCTTCCTTTCTTCCCAGCTAGATCAAATCTCCCTCAAGGCAGAAGTCTCTGCTTGGAAAGGAATGTTATATGCAAGCCCATGCTGCAGGTAGTGCATTCACAATGAGATGTAAAGTGACATCCATCTTGATTTAATGCCACTCAAGAGCCATCAGGATTCTGAGCAGCACTTGGACACAATCCAAAGGCGATGATTGTGCATTGCTGGCCTTAGAAACATGTCCCAAGACCACAGTTCTCTCCTTTTCACCCGAAAGTAAAATATATCCCAAGGCTTCTTTTGTTATACAGCAATCAGGTTCTCCAAATCCATTTGCTGACTGCAGCGCATCTCATTTCCCAGCTTCTTTCTCTTCCTATTCAATCCCAACAGCTGCATCTCGGTCAAAAATCAAACTTCCTTCTGACCAGAGAGGCTTCAGAGAGGAGCAGAAACTGTAGGGAATGCCAAAGACAAGAGGGTCAGGCCTCTTACTCGTGACTTAGCGTGAACATGACAATGGGACAAGAACATGGTGTGCAATGCTTCCGTGCACTTCTTTCCACAAGTAATAGTTGGATCAGACTAACTCAGGTACACCTTATCATTAATTTCTTTCTTTGAAGACCTTTGTCTGGCTTTTAAATATATGTATATATATATGTGGGAGAGTTTCAAGGCACGTTCAATTTAATGGAACTGGCCATGGAGTATAATAGCTGGACTCCAAATTTCTTCTGTGTTAAACATCTCCCATAATTGTCTAGGAGCAGGTAAAGGGAAGCCCAGGTTTGTGTGCATCTGAGCCTGAGTGCACATGAACTTTCCTCTCTTCTCAGTTTTAAACTGCTAGAGAAAATCTTCAAAATGGGCCACAGCCACAGTGCAATCAGACAGACAGACTGTCTGCAGCAAAGCGATTTAATTTGGTCCTGTTGCCCCTTCTGAAAAATGATGTCGACAGAAGATAAGGAGACAGAGAGTTTAAAATTGTTCCATCAGAACCAGTTGCCTGTTAGGAAGCTTATTCGAGGCAATTCAAAATTGCTCCGTTTTTTACAAGGCGATTGCCCATCAGGAAGACTGTTTGTAACTGAAGTAAAGGCTAAAATGGTTTACATGGCAGGAAGAGGCACTCTGGATTTGTACACATTCTGTGCAGCAGACCCTTCTGTGCATATTTCCCTTATTTTGTTTTGCTGTGTGTCTTCTGGCTACTGCTGAAGCTTTTTCTTCCTGAGAGTCTGTTTATTAGTTGAAAATAACAAGAGCTCTTTCATTTTTGTTTTCCAAGGAAGCAATTCAAATCATCTCAGAAAATTATTTTCCTATTCAATTAGGCTATGTAATAATGCGAGACCAAACCTTGCCATTCATAGATGAGCCAAGCAGGATTTACTGGGGGGGGAATAAGAGACAGATACGGCTGTCTCAGTAGACCTGAGATAATCAGTGTATTCTATTGGCATACTCTATATTATGTGCTGATACAGGGGTATCAGATAAGCAAGGAAATTGGAAGGTTCTGAGTCTGACCAGCCAAGGTCTCTAATTCCCTTCTGCCAACAGCTGGAGATGTGAGCACCGGCCAGCAGAGCCCTGTAGAGCATCAGCTCCATCAGGAACCTGCCAAACTAAGTATTTATGTAATAGATTTCTATATTATATCTGGGTGAAAGCAGAAGTTGGGAATGGGGTTGGACCCTGCCAACGCATCTCTGCATTGCTGCTCACATGGACTCGTAGAAAGATGCAAAAATGTTCTTGTGCACCAGCTCTTTCTCCAGAAAAAAATTCCCTAAGATAACCATCTGAAGAAAAAGCATTGCAAGACAATTTCACCTGCAAGCACACAGAGCAGAGGGCACAGCACCATCTCTGCTGCCTTATGAAAAGTAGCACAGAAACACATTTGCATATAAACAAATGACCTCTGCAGAGCACACCATGTGTTCTAGCCCCCACTGGCAGAAAATGCAAAGGTCTGTCCTGTCCTGTGGAGCTGAACTTTTTCAACTTCTATTGGGCATGATTTGTGCTCAAAACAAATAGCGGCCAGAATCATTTCTGATTCAGTGCTCATTAGCCATTCAGGACTGTATGGCTTACCCAGATTTATTTTATTGTGTAATGTAATAAAATTGTCTACATTCGATGTTACTACAAAATAAAATTGTTCTTAAGAGAAGATTTATTTTATAAAGTTAGTCCACAAAAACTGACTAAGATATAAGACATTGGATAGAACATTCAGATCCAGACCGGTTGCAGATCTGTAATTCAGTTTACGAGTTGATCATAGACGTTGATCTATGTATGGTTGGGTTATCAGCATGTAGGCAACCTCAAAAGACATCATCGTACACAATGGCCCTTGAAGACAAATTCTTAATAAAGGGAAAATCCTAGGTAAATGGTGTTGCTGTGAATGACTCACAAAAGAAACAGGTTTGCTTTTAACAGCCAATGCTAAAACGATGTCTAAAGCAGCGCTGAGCCAGAGAAAACCTATTCAAGACTTTGGAACAGGGGCCAGCCCTGATCTGATTTAGGGCAGCCCTGTGGCTTGGAGCCACAATGGGGCCATTCTCCCCCAGCAACACAGTGAGCTGAAGTGACATCACCCCCAGTCACCACTCCAAGCTGAACACGGTGAGCATGACGCATTCTCTTCCTCCTCCTCATCTCCCCCATCCCCGAAGTCCCTGAGCAATTCCCGTCTCTGCCAAAAGGCTGAGTGTTGAATTCTGCTTTGTGATTGAGCACAAAGCAATGCCAGAATGAGGAAAGTGCAAAGGTGATGCTCACAGGCTTATGGAAAAGTGCAATATTAGATCACTAGGTCTGCCCTATTTTAGAAGACAACATGGAATTGTGTACAGCAAACTCTTTGTCGAGGCTAATAATTTGTGTTTCAGAAAGGCCTGCTGCAGGAATCTGTAATCAGATGCATCCACACTTGGAAGGTGAGCATGGTTAGATGCTGGGGCACCTGAAGAAAGGATGCCCAGCTCTTGGCATTCCAAACCACATCTGAATGCCTCTGAAAGACTGGCACTAACCAAACATAAATCATTTGGCTCAATTCAAAACCCCACGGCGCAAAGTTCTGCGTAGTTCTGTACGCTACGAGGATGGCCTCACCAAGATGACCTCATTCTGCACCTTACTCCACAGATACCACCAGCATGTCCTACAACAAAGTCTACCATGAGCCACTGCAGTGTCACTG
This sequence comes from Tympanuchus pallidicinctus, assembly GCF_026119805.1. Lineage (NCBI taxonomy): Eukaryota > Metazoa > Chordata > Aves > Galliformes > Phasianidae > Tympanuchus > Tympanuchus pallidicinctus. The sequence goes on from NW_026294679.1 coordinate 3,951,070, forward strand.
CTCAAAACAAAGCAGTGGGTCTGGGGTCTGATCCTGCACTTCATCAGGTCAATGAAAGCTTCTGCCACTGAGTTCAACGTGAGCAGAAACGACACTAAGATTTTTTTCAGTTCAGATGTCAGCTATTAATTTGGGTGATGGTTATTTGATTCCAAGAAAAGCCAGTGGAGTCAAGTTAAAAAGACAAAGATATATTCATATATTCTCAAGCTGGGAGACACCACAACTCCCTGATAACCTAAATTAGATTGAGATAGAGCTATCTCTAATTAGGATCTTCCACTATGAACAAGGAAAGGGAACAAAGTGAATTAGCAAAGGAAACAGTACATACGTTGGCTCAAAACAATAACCAGAAATGTTAGCTTCCACATCAGATGCCATGTACGAAGAGAAAAATGCTTCGAAAATTATTTTACTAAACTCTGAAACTCTGAAACTATTCAGAATTAAAGAGACTCCCTAGAAATGCTGGCGATATTTATTAACTGATTAGCTAAATGACCTTTGCATCATTTTTATACACAGTTTTCTTTCATAAATATTTCATGAATTACATGTAATTATTAGTAACATCAACTTTAGCGAATTAATTACTGCCAATTCCTATTAATAAAATGCATCTTGTAATAAATAATGTTAGTTTATTACGGAGTATTGGTCTCAGAGGTATTCACATCTGTCAGTTGCCTTCTACTTCAGGCTAAAAGAAAGGTAATCAAATAACTGTAATTATTGCACTAAATATATCACCGTTTGTTTAAAATGTCAATGGGAATGGATAAAGGCATTTGTAACAATCCGAACTGAATATCCTAATCTGCACTGGTGTAAGTGCATATGACAAAGAGCCACACTGCCATCAGGATAACGGCGGACGTCTGGGGCTACATAGACAGAAATGTCAACAAATGGTTACTGCCTCGATTTACTAACAGGTTCCTGCCTACTGGCCATTGGCTTAGAGTAATGTCAAGTTAATGAGGAGCAATGAGTTTAATCTGATGGCTCCTAATTAGCCCCGTGAAAGGGGTGTTGGAGATAGTCCAGTTTCAGGAGACAGTCATAGAATCATAGAATGGCCCGGGTTGAAAAGGAACATTATGATCATCCAGTTTCAACCTCCTTGCTATGTGCAGGGTCGCCAACTATCAGACCAGGCTGCCCAGAGCTACAGGTGTCTTCGCAGTGCCCAGTGCCACTATGGGTGCCATCCTCTCTTCAAACAGACTCTGAAGCTGTTGGACCACGCACTGCAGCAAGGCAAAATCCAGCAAGATCTGCCTTGCTCCTGCCTTCCAGATAACTCCAAGACTTTTGCCCACCTGCATGCAACCTGCTGGTCTCCCAGAGTCACATTATGGGCATGCTATAAGTATAAAATCCAATTCACAGAATGCATTATGAAATCCACTGCAATCTATAAAGTTCTCAAGAAGAGTAAGGAATTATTTTCTACTTGTATCGCACCATGACCCAAGTCAATCCTTCGTAAGGGTTACACCCAACTAGATGGCTTGGGTGTGTGCCCGCTCAGTGGCTGCAGTCAGCTCTTGTTCCAGTATTCATAACAGTCCTAACATGAGGCTGAGGCTGCACGGCTCACCCTGGAGCAGTGCTGCTGTTTGCTCACGCCACCCCAAAGGGTGGACCCTGCTACAGGCAGCTGCTCCTCGCATCACATCTGGCAGGAACGAGGAGCAATCACTCTGGCTGTCTGCTCACCATTTCCTCACAAGAACAGCAAACAATTCTCCAGCACTGTACTGTTCCGAACTGCTGTTCTTACATATCTGAATACCTAAATGCTGACAAGCACGGCAAGCTTACCTTGGTGATGCCTGTCAACACAAACCACCGAGATTTTTCTGTCTTTTAAACTGAAGCTTTCCAACAAGTTATCATCTGAAACAATGTGAGCATATATACTCGATTGATGACATCTAGGGTTTCCGTTCATTACTCCATTTTCTTCTGTCCCTTCATTAGAGACAGAAATTCCTGGAGAAAATAAGAGGTTACTGAGATGCAGATAAAAATGGAATTCCTAAGCACTAAAATTCAGGAAAACTGGTGTTTGAAAAACAGCAAATCAGGTTCTTTATCAACCCCAACCCAGACTAACTCGCTTTTACTCCTTATCCTCTGCCCTGCTACATAACAGAGTGCTCACATGCACAACCATCGTGTGGTTGCTGGGATTTATGCTCTCATCTGTCAACTAAACAACAGCTATGGCAACGTCCATGCTGTAGTCCTTCAGAATTCCTGTGATGGGGAATGCTAAGCAGAGAAAGCTGCAAAGACGACCTCAGAATGTCCAAATTCTCTGGATTGGCCATCAGGCACTTATGGACTCCCTCAAGGATGCCTGCAATGACAGCTGTCTCATGGAGTCCTGCACTTCTCAGGAGTCTCCATTCTGTCAGCTAGACACACTTTCTATTGTTGTAGAAGAAAACTGCCTAGTTTTGGGAGATGAAGGAAAGCAAAGCACCCGTTGAACATAGGTACCCTATAACATAGTCAGGACTTGAGAAACAGGTTGCATTCTTCAGAAATAGTGCTCACAGTTAAGCACCTTAGGCAAAAAGGTGGTGCAGTTTCTTAGAGCGTTGCTTCTGAGGCAGAACAGAAAGAGCAATCCCTGCCACAAGGGCACGTCTCCACCTGGGCATCCCAAACTCTGTCCTCACAAGCAACAGTAAACAGACAGTCTGTGAAATCTCATTTTGTACACTGAAACATTTCTCATGGAAGCTCTGTATTTAAGGTTGTGGTTTCCCCATTGTTGAAGTGCAATAGACCCTTAATGAATACATTCTCTGATTTCCCAATAAAGCTGTGGAGTTTTTACTCACCGTGTAACATCCATAAAATGCAACCAGTGGGCAGCATGTGTTCTGCTTAGCAGGGATGAGGATGAGGACCTGCTTTGAGCTCTGGCAGCGTAGATGTACCCAGTCACAGCCAGCCAGCCATACATCTCATGAAGAAGTTGTGGGTGCCCCATTCCTGGAACTGCTCGCATCCAGGCTGTATGGCACCCTGGGCACCCTCAGCTGGTTCCTGATGTAATGATTGGCACCCCAGCTGGAACAGGCTGATCTTTGACGTCCCTTCCATTCTGGGATTCTTTGATAGCATGGATGCGACAGGCTTGCTGCTTTTATCAACTTCATTAGGGTGGTATCTTAACATTCTCGTTTATTTTATTTGTTCATTATTCACCGGTGCACTCATTCTGCTGATCGTAGACTGAGTTGCAAACAGCATTAAAAAAAAAAAGGAGATTTTACCACAGTCTTTTCAGGAGCTGCTTTAATTTCTCCACACATCGTAGAACAGAACACTGCAAAATTGAGAGGCACATTTTTTTGAAAGTTTGAGGGAAAGAAGTAAGAAGAAAATGGAGAAAATCTAGCTTAACAACTCTTTCAATTTTGAAAATTGCAATTTGACAGCAATCCTGTGGGCTGGGAAATAAACGTTCATGCCTTTGCCTCTATAGTCATTTGATTGATGTCAAATTGCTTAAGATGAAATAAAGAGTGAGATGCAGTCACATTTTTCCAGCTCCTTTCTATAGAATTGGGGTCACAGTATTTGGGATCAAAAAGTTATTTATGACATTTATTTTCTACCGCTGATTGCACTTTAGCCTCTCAAAATCTTGATTTTATCAAAAAGATGGGCCTTTATATTTAGAATTTTGCTGCATCGTGGCTTCTCAAAAGGCACACTTTTGGATACCACCCACCATTTTCAAGACATAATCCTTCAGTCACTATGGATTCTGATGCTGACCACAATAAAAACCCTTCAATGAATATATTTTCAAGTGTGTAATTAGACTCATTGACTTGAGTCTAATGAGACTTTCTCATTACCCAGACAGGCTGTGGATGCCCCATCTCTGGAGGGGCCAGGTTGGATAGGGCCCTGGGCAGCTTGCTCTGGTATTAAATGGGGAGACTGGTGGCCCTGCATGTGGCAGGGGGGTTGGAGATTCACGATCGTTGAGGTTCCTTCCAACCCTGGCCATTCTGTGATTCTGTGACTTCAGAGCATATACACAACATGCTTACATGTAGGAACATCCCTCATCCTACAGATGAAGGTTCCCACATGGTTTTCTCTTACGAGTGTGCTGCAAGATGAGCAGGACAAGTCTTCCCAGCCAACTTCACCCAACTGGAAGTAGGGGATCCTCAGTGGCTTCCAAATTTAGGCTAAAAACCTCACTTTTAGATAGCCAGAGGCAAGTGAGATAAATCCAGCCATGGATTTTCCATTGGAATTAAACAACTAAATGATGCTTGTTTTTTTTTAATGGCCGTTCCACTCCTGAACCTGAGCTTGTACCTTAGACACTGCTATCCCCGGATGCTATTCCATTCATAATTTTACAGCATTTCTAATTAATAAAAATAAAAAAATAAAAAAAGCAGACAGGAATCACCTTATGAGGAACAGGAAGAAATGACTGAAAAAAAAATAGGAAGTACAGAGTAATCAAAATTACCATTGATTTATTTTTTTTAATTAAAATTTGTGTTACTGCTTATTTTATGCATCCTACATCTTTCCATTCATTCCAGCAGCCTAAATGCTATCCCAATATGAGAAACTTAAGAACAGCCCTCAGAACAGAAAACAAAACCCCCCATGGCATTTCATACTGTTATGACACGCATAAAAAGAAATGCAATTAGTCACCAATGGTGGAGTATTAATAAAACTTTATAAAGATAATTACTTGATACAAAAAGCAACTAACAAGACCATTCTGTGCTGGATATTATCCAGGAAAAATAAATAAATAAACCTATGTTGCTGCTTCAATACTGTCTAATGCTAAGAATTGGCAGAAAAACATCTATTCTATGAATAATAGCTCAACAGTCCCAAAGGACATCAATACATGAATAAGGAAAAAAAAATCTCAAGCCTTTCCAAAATGGTGCTAATGCTCCACTGAAACTTAATTTTATAATTTACTGGCAGTCAAGATGGCAGGAAATAAAATAATTTGCTATATATTCTGCACAACAAACCCCCTGCTTTTCCTGGGAAGGGTAATTATCCCTAAAAAAAAAAAAAAAAGAAAAAGAAAAAGAAAAAGAAAAAAAAGAAAAAAATACGACATCTCATATTAAGCTAAAGTCTCATCAAGAAGAGAAAGAGTGCCTCATTACATGTAATTACCAGGGAATTAGAAACATCATTTAACTAAATGAGCGAATAATGCTCAGGATATTGAAGAAACTTGCCTGCACTTCTGCAGAGCACTCTAAGTCCCATTACAAAAATTGCACCTCTTTAATGGAATAATTTTAGGCCTTGTCTGCCTTGCTTTAAAAATAAAGAGCCTCAGAGAGGCAGAAAGAGGCTGAAACTACCATAAACAACTGTTGAAAAAAGCTGCAGAGTAGGAGTAGTCTCTACTGGATACCATGATTTAAAATGACTCATAATCTAACATAATCATGAAAATTAAACCTAAGGACTTGGGTGGGAGGATGGGAGAGAGGGAGGGGAACGAATTACCCTTTTTAATTGTACTTACTCAAGACTACAATGTATTTATAATTATACATTATAGATAACGGGTGAAAGATTCTAGGTTAAAGGTAAATCTTACACAGAGGGATGAAAGGCTGCCACATTAGAGCCAGTTAAAAAAAGAAAAGATGCACTCCTGCCTATCGATGCTTGCTGTCCTGCAATGCAATTTTTTTCTAATAGCAAAGAGTTTTGGGGGGATTAATAACAGCCACGCCAATGCAGTACACACAAACTGCATAAAACATCATTTCCATTCTAGATATATCATCTCTGCCTGTACAGGCGATTCTGATGCCTTCAGGAAGAAAAATAAAACCTAGAAAGTATTATTTGCTGCCATGTTGACCCGGTGCCAGAAAAAACAAGGTTCTCCTCACTGATTTTAGTCAGAGGGACTGTCTTGAGGTCATACACAACACCGAAATCTCTTCAAGATGAGACAGAGGAAAAGCCACCTCTATTATTCCATAGAACAGAAAAATGGAAGATGCATAGGAGTGAAACAAGAACCAAGGGGATACAAATGATTCACCATCTGCATCACGTACACCTCTTCTATCTGTTCCCATCCTTTGTTTCCTTCTCTCCATAAAAACCTCACAGTAGAGATTCTAGGCAAAGAAGGATGGCTGTTTCTTTCCTGTAAACCAACCCGCAGCAGCCCAAGGTGCTAACAGACCACAAACTGGAATAAGGGGAAGGAAAAGTAATTAGAATCCTAGAAGTGCCGAATCCTGGCACCTCCATTGGGTAAGCTAGCTCATTGCTGATGGCAGAAGGGAAGGAGCTGGTTGATAAGAGCAGCAGAAGGCCCACAGAGCGCAGCACCATGCCAGCACTGAGGCAGGGCTACCACATCAGACCCTGAAATGGGAGGTTTGGCATGGAAGGGCCAATGGAGACTCTTGAGCTGCATCCCTAAATCACCTGCAATCATCACTATTTAAACATCATGCAGACCAGAGCAATGGGGAATGTGGTCCTAGGCACTCGATGGACATCGGTACTCTGGAGCTCCTGGGATAAGGAGGTCGAGTACTGGCAGTTCGGTCCCACATCAAAGCAGCTGACGAGGCCTTGATTCCATCAGAAGCTGTGCACCTTCTGTTTGCCAAAAAGCCAGATTTCTACGCTGTATCACTTGCAAATATCTGCCAAAATGGGTTTCTCCCAGTGCTGTATTGATCCAGATTTTTTATATAATGGGTACTTCAGCAAAAGGCATTGTCCTCGCAAAGTAATTGAAGAAGGGAACTGGAAGGTCTTAACCTTAATTGATTTTTTTATTCTGGTTTCCTAAGGAAATGAGATTCATGCAATGAAACTGCCTGCATCTGCCCAGCCGTCCCCTTCTCCTCTCGTCCCTCTAATAACTTTGGGACTGATTGACCAATTACATCCAGGTTGGCTGCAGGAGCACTGTCTCAAAGATATCAGATTCCTGAGTCTCACGAGAGCAGGCAGGTTTCCTTTTGTTTCCCCTATGGAAGGTCCAAGGAATCAAACTGGGAAAAATCTCCCTCCTGTTTGTGGAGAACTTCAATCTAAATTCCATTTTTCAGGTGTCCATGGCTTTAGGCAACCTGGTCTGCTGGGAGGTGTCCCTGCCCATGGCATGGGGTGGGAACTGGAGGAGCTTTAAGAACCTTTCCAACCCATTCTGTGATTTTATGATGGTACAAATAACTGCAAAATCCAACTACATAACACTAACTTAATTCTTCACCTTTCAGACAAATTTTAAGTACAGACGATCTTGGCAGCACTACAAGACATAAAGGAGGAAGAGAAGAACTGGAGATCAGGAAAAAAAAACTACAATTTATATCTGCATTTGTAGCCTCATATTGATTTGCATCTCCATCAAAAAGTTCAATTCCAAAAACTTCCTTCTCTACCCCATCCTTAAAAATCTCCATCGTAACCCCATTATCTGCCTAATTAAATTCTGAATGCATAAAACTGTTAGACCCATCTTTTGGGAGGCTGTACGCTTTAATCACAATTACATGCTACATATTTCATGATATATATCTTTTGCGTATAATTAGGAATAAAAAATGTAATCCCAAAAAGATGTTTAATAATTTAAATACTGAGGATTTGATTAAAAGCATTTGAGGATTGCAGATGACAGAGAAAGAGCAGCAGCTCCATTATAACCAAGGGAACAATTCAAGGACTTCAAGCCATGCTTTTGTTTCAAATCGAGCACCGTGATCTTGGAAACAAATATTTTGAACAAGAATGAGCAGATGCATCTCCCCAGATATGCTCCCATCATTTGATCTGTGGAATCCGACCGTGTGCACAGAAGGCCAGATCTTCCTGTTGAGAGGTTTACCTACTTCTCACCACGTTTCCTTCAAACTCTCATTAGCAGAAATTAACGACCTCTGGCAGAACCAGGGCACTTACCCCCCTCTCAGCCCTGCGTCGCTGTAGGCTATGACGTAAAGAAAGCCTTGGCATGAAAAACAAAGCTATCTTAATGCAAAACATACGGATGGAAGAGATAAAGGCAAAGTTACGTCGTCAAAAAACGTCACAGTTGTACCATGTCACAGTTTATGCTATCAGTCGACGACGCAGAGGATGCTTACATCTCCTACCTGCCTCCAATCTGTTGCAATTATCCTCCACTCAAGTAACAAGCAAGGCAAATCTCTGCATTCTATTGGCCTCTTTCTACGTCACTTTGCATTATTATATATCAACACATTGGTATTAATGTATTTCTCCATAAGAAAAAAAAAATGCATTTAAGAAGATTCCTCTGGGGATCTTAAGCCTCCTTTAACAATTCGGCCTCATTAACCAACACAGGGGAAGCAACATTTGTTCAATTGACCAAAGAATTACATCACAGAAATAAAAAGATTAGCTAAAATAACTCCCTGCAGTAAGTCTACAGCACCAAGAAAAAAAAATGAAACCAATTACATGAGCTAGGATTCAAGAAATCTCTGCTCGAGTCCTGCCTTTACCCTGCAACGTGGAAATTCACTTCCTTATTCTTTGTCTCTGTGGACATCTCTGGAATGAGAATATCAAGAACGTTTCTTCTCTCTGCACCTTCGACTGCCTTATCTATTCCGAGAGCAAATTCTCCAGCCAGGATCATTTCTTACAATGCATGCATGCAGCTCTGAAAACAAGGCAAATACTGAGTGCTGCAGTGTTGTCATTGCAGAACTGCAGCATTATGCAGCAATATAAGCAAAGAAAATCAACCCGTGCTTAGTTAATTATTAGGAACACTTTGGCATAAACTAATAAGTTACAGCTTTAGCTTTACCTGGTGCTACCTTACTCTATCAGAAAAGAATATAGTGATTTTCTGTAACAGAGGCTGCTTGCTGAGCTGCATCACCTGCTGATCCAGGGGTTGTTCCAGCACAGCTGATGGTGACCCCAGCCATAACTTTAAGGCTGTGATTATCACGAGATTGGCACAGATTTTCTGTAAATGAAGTATTTATATAGCCAGTGAGAATAAAGCAGTTTTATTAACTTTATTAACCCAGTTAAGAAGTCAGAAATGCTTACAAACATATTCTTTTACCTTAAGGAGTGCTATTGCCTTTCTCAGCTGAGCAAGTCCAGCTGGCAGACACTGCTGAGCAAGGCAGCGCAAGGCTGACACTGGGTTTTGTCACTGATGGCGTTTTGGGTCATGGAGGAAAATAAAAGCCCATTTAATAGGTAAGAAGTTTAAGTTTAAAAAGAACGGGAACAAAGAGTGCTGGTTTGTGGGGGCAAGACCAATGCCAGGAGGATGAATGATTGGAAACAAACTCAGCAATACAACAGCCAGCACTTGCTTCTCTCTCACGGCCCGAAATGGAACCAGTTACAGCTCCACCATCCCTGGCAGAGACATGAAACATTCCACGGATGGAGATTCTGCCTCTTACTCCAGCAATTTACTCCCAGGCTTAACCATCCTTACACTTAGCAAGTTTTTCCTAACGTCTAGACTAATCTCTGCTGCAATTTGAGCTCATTATGCCTCGTCCCAGCCCCGGTGGACAGGGAGAACCGTTTATTCCCTTCCACTTTGCAGGTAATCACGGAGGACTCTGAAGACCTATTACATCCTCTGCGTTGCTATCACGGCCTTAGCACACTCATATTTCTTTTTTGTCTATAGGAAAATATATGATACAATCAAAAAGTGTCACACACCAGCCTTAACGAACTAGGGATTTCACAGGAAGAGTCTTTAGCATCTTAGTTATGGGTAACTGGGCGAATCCTCTGCTTGACTTTACATTTCTAAATTCTGCATAGCTAAATGTATTATAAAGCATCACTTCAACACTGTTTCAAAGAACCTTACTGTGGTTCAGAACCAATGCCACCTTGCGGGAGTACAAGAAGTCGTATCAGTTGCATATTGACTAAAAAATGACCAGCGTCGTGGTTATGATTATACTAAACAACATAAAAGCAGCTAATGGTGTAATCACCAGAACAGATGCCTGCTAGTCAAAAGAAGCAGCTTCTGCTCCAGGCTGCTAATACCAATCACTGATGGTGGACGTGTCATTTAGGCCAACATTTGCAAAAGCATCCAACAGTAGATGGCCCGAAACGAGCTGTTTCTATCTTAACAGATGCACCAACTGAATTACTGCTGAACTGAGTGACCAAGGGACTGCAACTAAAGAAAATCTGATGTTTTCTCGAGGCAATAAAACTGCTGGCTTCTCGTAGAAGCGCGAGCCAGCCACACAGGATGGAGCTAGCAATGCCTACACTGATCTGCAAAGGTCATTCTCAATGGCACCACTCAAATCTGTGTGTTCAGATATTTAAGATCAGTGCTGGCACCGGTTTTGCTTTGGAAAATGCACATCTTAAGGATACTTTTTTTTTTTTTAATTACATAATTGCAGCAGCAGCAAAACACATCACATCTGAGATGTGGCAGAGCTACAGAGCTCTATGTAGTAAGCCATACACTGATTATCTTCAAGTAGTGGCCAATAAAGTATGCTTACCAGCAGAGTTCTGTGACACTCAGGGCACAGATGCCACCTGGCTCCCAATCCCATTGTTATGAGGCTCCTGTGAAAGCCAAGCCATGATGTTTTCTCCTGCAAGCAGTCAACGATTGATGGCTCTATTAGAATGACCGCTATGACTCCATGTCTTTCTACACAGCCCTCTGCCCTACAAAAAGCAACGATTTCAGGAGCATTTCTAGATCTCAACTCCTCTAAGAGTTGCATACTCTCCCTGTTCAGCTGCTTGCCATTTAGATCTCTACAGGTTTGTGCCAGGACTTCTCTGCATTGTCAGCCTTTGCCTTGACCTGTGTTTCTAGAAGACAGCTTAAAAGGAAGATTCATCTCATGCACACCAAGAAACAACCATATATTTATACCTAACAGGAACAGCTGTGTCACTGACCAACCCACATTTCTCCTCTCCACCGTTACTCAGGTTGCTGTGCTGCCTTCTACAGGCTGCATCTACATAGAATACCAACTCACCACAGAAATTTCTTAACCATTTATAACCCAAAATATAATTAAGTCCAGTCTCTCTCTCTCCTACGTTTTGTGACCACCTTTGCTCGCTTTGTAAGCGTGCAGATCTTAATCCATCACTACTCAAACTTTGGCTTTTTCTTCATATTTACCATTAGAAAACTGCACAGGTCACATCTCTGTGGTATTAGCCAAACCATTTTCAATGCCCCCATTCCTCTCCTACCCTCCCCTACTTCCCCCACCTGTTAATTCCCTTAACTTCCCACACTTAACACTTACACCTCTGTACATTCCCACTCCATGCTCTCTTCATTTCACAAATCTCTTTCTTCACATAAAACCTACCTTTTCATTATTCTCAGCCTGTTCTACCATCCTCATTTTGGGTCTCTTTTCCTCAATGTTGGTGTTGTACTTTTAAGTAACCAAAAAAAAAACAAAACAAAACAAAAAAAAAAAAAACACTATGGGCTCAATCCTGTATTTTGCAACATAATACTCTCTTGGTTGAGAAGAAATTGAAGAAGAGATACTACCTACGTTTGCTCTGCAAAGATGCATGTTCTTATATTTGCACACAGATTGTGCACACATTGTGCTCTGGAACACTTAACAGTTTGGGCAGACCTAATAACAAAGTCTGTTGTCTCTACATTCAGCCATCTCTCAGACTAGGTATTCTGCTCTCAGAAGCCTTCAGTTCCCATATTTAGGCTCCAGTCCCAAACTATCATCCGCTTCCTCTCAAAAAGCCAATAAAAATATTATTCTTTTTCAAAAAGGAAGCGTTATCACTTCCTAAACTGACAGCAGAAGAGCAACTTTTGCCCAACGTTCTGTAGCCATTAACCCTCAAAGCAAAAAAACAAAAGCCACCATCTCTACCTGATAACAGCTCAAGTTTGTTAGCTCCCCGCAGAGTCCAGCTTCCTCTCCATTTCCACCTTCTCTGGAATGATTTGTTACCATTTCTGTTGTTGGCAAGTTTGTTTTCTCAGAGGTAATACAGCACTCCCACTGACTGGACAGGCATTGATATCTCAGAACAGAAGCAGGAAATACAGCATGAATCCAACCACTGGAACTCAAGAATTAATTCAGGTAGGTTAAAGCTTCGGTCTTCACGTATGCCTCAAAAAAGACTGTTACACAAAGTATTTTCAAAAATCTACAGATATTTATTGAACACTTATGAAATCATTCCATAATGAACAATACTACAAAATTGTTGCAAGTTTATAAAGATATACAGAAAATTACCTACAGGGGGGTTGAGCAATAGTGCTAACATATGTAAGCAGAAAAGTAACAGTGGATTAAGACACAGGACAATATACAAAGAAATAGTTCTTGGGTAAAAATAACATATGAACACAGGCTGTTCTTCCCATTTCTATTACTTCATCTTAGTCTTGCAAGGAACAGGTGGGCAACTCTTGCAGACATCCACTGATATCTCCTCTTTAAGTAGACCTGAAATAAATAAACTGCATTTCAGCAAGCATTTTTTACAGTAATCATAAACAGGTCAAACACTCAATATTTTAAAGGGCAGAAACGTGTAGACAAACCACATTCACTTGTACCAATACATTACATAACTCAGCAATCAAAAGCCTGATGCTAAGTTTATACCACACGGCTTCATTTAAAGATGGGCCATGCAGAAATGCACAGAGATCACTACGAAAACATAGAAGACCAGCAGCTTTAGCAGCAAGCAATTTATTTTTAGACTACAACAGAGATGACTCACACTACTGCAACACTGAAATATATGCATCATTCTTGGTGCACTAAGGCTGGCACAAGCAACTTATAAACGTCAGGAAAGCATATAAACCTTGTTAATGTTTTCAGAAATTCATTTAAAGATAGAAACAGGTCCAAAAAGATGCCTGTCTAAATGCATTGCAATTACGTTACAATTATTTTCCAAATACACAGATATGTTCTGTCTTTTCTCAGCTCATTACTGACTCAAACAATTTGCCCTTCTGGGATCAATTGTTTGCTAATAAATAATTGTTTACAGTCACAAAATGATATTAAGGAGTATTCTTATTAGTTTTCCTTCTACAGCCTAATAAGATTCAAAACTAGCTGATTCCCAAGAGTCTAACCTTAACCTTGCTGTGTTTAACAGCCCAGGAAATGATGAACCATCTGTTTCAGAAAATAATGGAGGGCCAAGAGGAAATATTGTTTAATTGTAGATTAACCTCCTCATACGGCAGAACGAAGCATCTACAGCATCAGCAATCATAACTAGCAAGGAACGAGAATAACTGAAAGCAGCTCTTGCAATTACAAAACCAACAGCAGCAAGTAGTCTTTCACCACCTCTTTTTTTTTCCCCTTTAATTCCTCCCAAACATACATAACAAGCACAACCTAACTTTTAATATAACTGAAAAAAAATCAGCTTTTTATAAACGAGGAAGCCACAGAAATAAATACTGAAATCTTCCTTTCCCCATGAGTAAGAAGATTGTTTTAAAACAAGCATCTCCAAATAAGAGATGCATTTATTGCTTTGTAACTTCCACCTCGCATCTCCACTGTGAGGAAATGGCAGCTGCCAAGCAATGCACAAGACACTTAAGGGAAGGAAAGAACGGTGTTGGTTTAAAAATAAAGAATTTTGGTCACTTATTTAGCATCACGGAGAGCTATGTGAATAAATATCTGGTCATCTCAGTTAAAGTTTGAGTAAGAAAAGAAAAAAAACAAACAGTGACAAACCACAAGGACTTGAAAATAAAAACAACTACTCCTGTGTTGGCATAATGAAGAGCTGTGCAATTCTGCGCCGCAGTGGCAATTTTTTTTAATGTAACATTCACGCCAAAACAAGCTTAACAGAAATCTTTCATCCCATAAATCAGTTTGCCCCACTTTGACAGCAACAATGACAGAAAAGCACGTTATCAGAGGGCTGCAAAGTCCGACACACAGCAACTGAGAAAGCCAGCCCTGGATTCTACACACCCATTCCCTTCTGTACCAGCTGGGTGCACACAGAGCGTGTACAGATTTCATTAATTCCAAGTTCTAAATATCCAAACACGGTGACATTTACTCAAATGAATTATTCTTCAATTCCTCACTTAATTCTTGAAGCAATGAGCTAGCAATAACTCCACAGCTTCATATAATAGCACCTATTCAGAAAGGATAAGAGTTTGACATTCTTCTCCTGCTAAACAACTGGGCACAATTTTATCCATCAGACGTCTATCAACCTACGGATATTGAAAGCTTGGGTGAACAAGATAAAATCAAAACCAACCCTACTGTCAAGCTGCACTATCTACTGGCATCAATAATGCTATTCATGAATTTAGGAAAATTAATAAAATCTTGGGATGAACGCTCAGAAAGGCTCCCACACAAGCGATGCATACTCACTTAGGTTTTGTTTCTGCATCTGTCACTTGGCGAATATAGATACCATCTTCAGGATGTTCAATGTCATCCATTTCATACATATATGAAGAAGCTATTGCAAGGGTGGTTCCATCGTTGCTGAAGGCAAGTGATGCTATGCTGGTGGGATAGCGGTGGAACTGACACAGCCGCTTTTTGTTGAACGGATCCCAGATATTTACAAACCCGTCTGAACCTCCTGGAAAACAGTTTTTAGAAATGGCCTGCAAGTGACACCTGGGAGAAGGGCAACAGCTACAGGGAAGTGGGAAGGATGGGAAAGATAGATTAAAGAGCGCGGCTACGTGGAATGAGTTTGTCAGACAAAACACAGGATTATACAGAGCTGCATTATTCACACCGAGTATTTCCTGATGTCTGATAAGAGAATTAACTCCTGCTGCAGCCAATAATTTAAAAGCAATACAAGAAATACAATGTAAAAGACTTACAAATGAAGGGCGGAAGAAATAAAGGCTGACCTGTTCAAATCACAAACTACAGAAAATGATGCAAGCGTCAAGAAAAATGAATGCTTACCTGTAGCAAACGTGTTGTGGACATTATGGAAAGAAATAGCATTAACTGGATAAATCTGCTCAATGTTGTTCTCTTTCAAACGATGACACTTGAATGCATATTTCTTCTTCTGTATTTCAGGACTCGGATCCAAATACTCCACTGCAACACGACCTTCAATGGAACTTAAAACATAACCCTAGCAACGAATGGGAGACAGGCATTTCAGAAGTTTGTAAGTGGAGAAAAGAGTGCCGTACAACTTACTTTATACCCCTCTAAATTAAAGTAAATGTAAACAGCCTCTGGTTGTGCACCAGCACAAGCTGTTACCACTGATCTACGGCATCAGCAGGAAAAGCTGCCTTTAAGAAGCAACTCAGATAAAGCTTTCCAGAAGATTTTCATTGCATCGTAAGTTCAAGCTAACAATGAGGCTTTTAATTATCTTTGCGAGAGGAAATTCAAGTTGATTGGGAGGAAAAAAAAGCCATTACACCTCCCAGCATTTGAACACTTATTCCCCAAGGCCCATATGTAGCAAATACTCACAGGATTACTTTGTTTCATTAGTCAGTTTACTAGCAAGTAAACCCTTCAAGTTGAAACAGCATTTTCAGCAGCATTGATTATAAGGGGTGTCCACTTAGCCAGCTCATTACAGCCCTGACTTACAGCAACTTGAGATGCTTTATTGTACCTTCCCAGTTAAGCCCATCATAAAGCATTTCCAAAGAGGATTATAATGATCTCTAGCTATATCAAGGTTCTTCAAAATCCAGAATATAATCAGGAAGATCAATTTGTTTTATTGAAAGCGGAAAAAAGCATTCATGCCACTTCAAGAACAAGCAAGATCTCTCTCAGTGTCTGCACCACCTCCATGCACGCTGAAAAACTGTATTCCAAACCAGTTCTTGCTTTTGCCAGCAAAAGCTATTGTTGCTTTCCTTCAAAATAAGCCAGAAACACCACAGACACTGTGTTAACCTACATGGAACAGCTCTGTGATCATCTAAATGGTATCATTTGCTCAAGGCAACGAACCGTAGGTTCTTTAGTGAGTGACACAGTCAAGACTTCAGAAAATTAAAAAGAAAACCATCGTTTACATTCTTACAGTTTTAATCCTGCCCCTCTTCACTGCCTGCTGAGGAATCCAGGGTTACAATGCATAAAGCCTGCTGGGAAACCATCAAGCCTGTCTTCAACTTTTCTACTGCTGCTTCACAGAGATTTTTACTTATTTATTACTGTATTGTGATGCTGATATGCAAAGAGGTGATTTGTAAATTAAAAAAAAAGACAAACAGAAAAAGTGAAACTGATGAGTCAGTGGCAAAAGCTCCAAAGCCACGCTGTTCATTAAAAGAGTTAACCTGGAACAAGGAGTCGACATCATTTACTTTCTCCGAAGATGGTCCTCAAATTTCATAATCCAGAAATATTTTAAAATGGGAGCAAGACACAGAAAGCTTGAAGTACGAGCTGCTGTTTTTCCTACAGAAGACCCACCAGAAATGCAGTCGTTGAGATTGTTCCCATACCTGTTTGTTTGGAAATGCTCTGATACAGCGGGTCTGGTATTTCAGGCTCGATTCCCTCCGCTGCTGAACGTAACCCATGTTGCGCAAATCCCACACCAGCACCCTGCGACCTGCAGTGCCCACAATCAGCCTGTCTCCAGACACAGACAGCGTGTACACCTTCCAAAAAGAAGCACAGGTGTTAAACACATATTAGTCTGGATGTTCGTTGCATGAAAGAAAGTATCAGCAGCCTGCAACAAGCAGCGTCTGTAACTACGACTGCAGCCCCAGATTTCCCTTCTGCTTCGATTTGTAACTCAGGTTTGGGATAAACAATAGGAGCATCCAGCTGGTTAGTGGCCAAAAACCAATGTAGCATCTCTTACCTGGCACATACCTTAAAACCAAGCCCAAGCAGCATCAGAAAACATAAAGCTAACTTACAAAAACCAACAGTAACCAAATGATTCCAGTACAAATATGCACTTGTAAAATCCTAAATATCGAGAACGCTCACTGTGTTGGCAGTCTGGAGAGAACCTTCCTCAGTATTAATTCACATTCTAAACAATGCACATGCACAGAAAAATAGATGCATGATTCCAAAGGGAAATAAATATTATTCAAGTTTTCCTCAAAAATTATTTCAAGCATTGAATTTATTGATAGGACAAGGCATGAAGGAAATATGAACAAAGCAACAGAGGAAGAGGGCACAGATTTGATTTTTGCTTGGCATGCACAGCTTGCATCACCCACTGTGCAGGCATCATTGCACAGCTCAGTCTCACAAAGCCACTGCTCATTTTGTTTCTCCTCTGTCTAGAAGCAACACTTCAACATGTCTTTCATGTTAATGAAGGGAAATAAAGTGCTAATAATTCATTAAAAACAGTACTTTGAATACTACAGTAAAACTAATTGAAAAAGCCTACAGCTTGGAATTGTAACTGTTCCCAAAACTGGCTCAGAAGTTCTACTTTTTGTTTCTTACAATCCTCACAACAATACTAAAGGTATCAATCCTTCTGTGTCCAACTTCTACTCATCAATGGAGTTAACCTGGGCCAAAAGGAGAACAACACCTGCTTAGTCAACAGCTCAGTCCTACCAAATGAATCACCAGCTGTAGCTACACAAGCAAGATGGAATCCAACTACCTCCAGCTGCTCTGCCACTGAGCTGATACAGCTACCAATATACTCCAGAAGAGGAAAGGCAAGTGTGAGAGATCTGGTGCCCTGGCAGAAGGACTCTATTTACTCCTGGACAAGTGCTTGTACTCAAGCACACAGCTTCCCTTTCTGCTTCTCTGATAAAGTTTGTAAACAGCACAGCTGCTTGGATCTAATAAGACTACACTGAAATATGAGACAAATAAATTTGTCCCATCAACTTCTTCTGGCAGAACTCTTGTCCTCCAAAAAGTAATTTATTACAAAAAATACAAAGCTATCAATTACCTCACAGCTCCACATATACAAAACCCTATGTCTGTTTAACCAACCTACATCCTCTAGGCATGCATTTCTGCTTTAAACAACACACCATTATTCAATTTCCCTCTCAAGACTGATGACTCAACAAAGGCTCACATAAGATCTGATGATCCCCATGCCAAATCCCATTTACATACAAGAGGGAGAAGACTTAAAGCTAAACTGATCTGCAGGTGTTGAACATCATATGTTTGTGCGTGTAGAAATGAATGCATAAGAGCATTAAACACCTTAAATCTTCTCTACAAACTGATGTCACACCTGTACAGTGAGTATTCTTTCTGCACCACACAGTGATAAATCAAACAAAACCATTGTCATGCAGTTGAGTAGGTGTACACATTTATCAAAGGCAGTATTAAAGAAAAGGACATAATGAACCTTGCTGAACCAATCAGCAGCTTGATTCACTGTCTGTCCGTTATATGATATCCTGTCAGCAATTTATCATCGTTCTTTACATGCTACATACAACTATAAATCAAAACTAGAAATAATGCAATTACTTCATTCTGAACAAAGGCCCTGTCAGAAGGAGGTCCTGCTGTACTGTGACAAAAGTAACAGCTATTTAGCTGCCATGGGGAATGCAGTGATGGTTTCTATGACTCGATCGTACACTGTGACACAGCTAAGTGCCATTTTTAAAAGAGCACAGGCAAAAAATATTCACATGCATAATTTGGTCTTCTGTAATTCGTTCCAATGATTCCACTCTAAGTGGCATAAAGATCAGCAAACCATGAAACATATTAGGAAAAACTCAAGAAATTACATTCTAGTTTACTTGTCTTGGTCTCAGCACAGAGGATTTTGGTCAGTTTAGCCATTCTTCTAATACTAGGTGTTACTACAAAGCAAGCAATTCTGTTCAACCTTTCTACACAAGTCAAAAAGAAATAATATTTCAGGCAATGAAAATTGGCCTCTTACTCTATTTCTGGGCACGTTTCAAAGCAATCAGACCTTACAAACGCCAGGATTTGCTATCTAAAAACCTTCATGTCTAGGAAAACCACTAACAGCACATATTGAAACAATCAGGCCAAAAATGAGCAAAGTAAACCATGGATTATCAGTGACCACCTCAATTTTACACACTGCTTTTGATGGGACTTGCCTCCTCAAACTTGATTTACACAGGACAATTTTTTGCCATCACTACTGCTAAGAATTAAGTTATGCTCCTATTGATGACAGCGTGATGACTCAACCCAAATTCGTAACATTTTCTGATTGCTATTTTAAAACACAACATTTGTGTCTTAAAAAGCATCAGAAGCCACCTTTTGAAGTCACCACAATCATACAGGATGAGCTCTCCAACCACACGAACAACTCCCTGGCTGTATTGTTTAACATGTTACCTGGGATCCCAGATCCACCACATACCTTTTCTGGCTGAGAGAAGGTTCCTGCATTGCAAGGTGTTCTGGGATCCCACAGTTTAACTGTCTGATCCCAGCTGCCAGTCACCATGACATTCACTTCTGGGCAATACTCAACACATCTGATAGGTGCATCATGGCCACCAACAAGGTTTTCTGGAAAGAAGCAAACCCAAATGTAACTGTATGGGCTTCACAAACAGAGTGTGGTGAATGAACTTAAAAACACACATTATGGTCATACAAACACACTGTAACACACACTATGAGGTGCAAAACTCTGACAAAGCAGAAGTTTTCTGTGCATTTTGCCATATCTGTGAAAGACCATTTTAAATATGTCCAGATTACAAGCCTTCAGAAGCTTTGACAGGGGGGTTGGACTCGATGATCTCTGGAGGTCCCTTCCAACCCCTACAATTCTGTGATTCTGTGAAAACAGCACGCTCAGTTTAAGAGCAGCTCAGCTAATTCCCCTCTATGAGACAAAGTGGCAATTCTCAACAGAAAATGAACTCAAGATGCCTTAACAAGCACATACCAGACTTCCCAGCAGAGTGCCAAGCCCTGCTCTGCTGCTAGGTGGTACTTCTCAGAGCCACCAGTTTTACTGCCAAAGATACGCATGACAAAGTTTAAACCATCAGAAAGATGGGTATGTCACTGCTTCCTTCCCTTCTCATCTTAAAATTAGGGAAGGAAAAAAAATACACGTGCAAAACACATCAGTTAATACCTGTCACCAGAAATGCTTTCAGTTTAGCAGCAATGGATCCAGCCCTTCTGCTAGAAATCTCCTGGCACAATCTTTAATCACGCAATAAGAAATACTGCCTTGTTCAGTGCCCCAGGGAACCAGAAAGGGCTGCATGATTCCTGGGTGCCAATAGTGCCAATTTAAACTAAGGAGCTACTGCTTAAAGCAAATATTCCCCTCCTGAAAAATTGGAAAAATTGTATTGTTGTAAGCATCTAAACCTGAAGCTCAGGCCGGGCTTTTCAAAGAGATCACTCCCAGAATTCAGTGTGCTTACCTTGGTCCGTGTTTAAATCGTGCATTTTCAACTGCTGATCTAATCCTCCACTCCAGGCATGGGTAGGGTCCTATAAATGCAAAAAGATCCACTCATGACATGCATAGATGTACAGCAGGCAGGGGAACTTAGGTCTCCCAGGCACAGAAAGAGACCTGCTTTAAGAGATTGGGGAAAACTGGAAACCGCGTGAGAATCTGTGTTTTAAACCACAGTCTGAATTGCAGGTGGAAAAAAGCACAATTAAAGATTTAATTGATCCTTATAGCATTCATTCGGTAACGTATCAAGTTCAGACACTGGAGGACATGTCAAAATGCAGTGCAAAAAAAAAAAAAACCTACCAATTACTTGCAACACTGTATTTCATATATCACGTATGATAAGCAAAATAATAAGAAAAATAAAAGCCAGTTAAAAAAATCTTTCAGAAGAATATTTCAATGGTTCATGTGGAGCAACGCTGTCTTTCTAAGACAACCCAGTAAGAGAAGGCTAAAAAAAAATAATAATTGGCTGTGGGTATCCATTGTGGATGATTGTGGGTATTCATTGTGAAAGAAACATGCAAAGAATTGTCCACTGGAAAAAAAAACAACTGTATAAACCAGCTGAATTTATTCTTGTCTGCCACTTCTGCCAGAAGTAAGCTATGTGTGTGCCTGCATCCTTCACAAAAAACATGGATTTAGGACAAGAAAGAGGCTTGTGGGAAGAACAATAAGCACAAGTACAATGCTCTTGGACACCTGCATTTCAGGTGGGAACTACCCCTTTAATTTCAATTTCTCACATACTTTGTGCACCATAAACCCATGAAATACAATTGAAGAACAAACCTCACACACACTTACATAAAAAGCACAGTCAAGGACAGCTCCTGAATGCTGATATTTGAGTCTCATGCTGTTGGCAGGAACATCATAGAGACGGACAGTGGTGTCCCAGGATGAAACAAGCAGAAACTGAGATGTGTTTGGACTGAACTTTACCGATGAAATCCCATCATCTGGAGTTTGATTGAGTTTGAACTCGTTTGATCCCGTCATCTGACAACAGAGCACAGATGTCATTTTAGTCACAACAGGAAAATAAACCCAGCGAGTTGGCTGGCTAACTGACACACCTTAAGGTTCATTTAAAGGAAACCCAGAAAGCTTGCTAACCTTCACACAGAGCTGGAACACAGAATTGACAAACACACTGAAGTTGCTTCTCGCAGCCCAAGACCTTAAACTCCTTCCCACATAGAGAATTTTTAATTTAAATACCAAACACAGCAATACAGCATGGAATAATTATCATAAACTTTTTGTTCTGTTTACCTCTAAGCTTAGATAAACAATATTGTTATGCACTTTCCCCTCATTAAGCTGTCTATATGGTTATATTTCTAGGAGTATTTATAAGTTACTCTGAGGCTGAAGATTTTACTTTAAAAAATGGGGGCAGAAAGAAATCCAAGGAAAAACTCCAGCAAAAAGCATTCCTGATTCAGTGCAACTGTGCTGGACTTCCAAGAACTACAACTGCATGACTACTCCAACAGTTACCAGCACTAGTTGGTATACATAAAAAATAAGTAAAAGAGAGCTGAGGCTACAGGCAAATTTCAGCTGGAAAGACAGTTAAGAGCTTACAAATGCTCTGGATGAAGAAACTGTTCATTATAAGTACAGCAAAAAAGCCCCCAAAATCTTTTAAAAGGCTTTCTAAGCATTAACAGCACATTTCTTTCTTGAGGAAAGGCTTAGTAAGCGCATTAGCTGTGACTTTTTGTAATGTTATCACATCTGAACTTGTGTATAAACTCAAAGGAGATTAGACCTTTGGGAGCAAAATCCAAGACAGAATGAGAAGGTGAAATGTGACAAGAATCAGCTGCTCTGCACAACGATTGCAGAGCTGTGTTTGTCAGTAACTGAACCATCACCAAGCTGTAGAACAATGTAAGCACTGCACATTCTTACACTGGAAAAAAAAGTCTGAAGTGGAAGCTCTTGGAAGGATGCCTTTACATAAAACACCCACCAAAACAAGAAGTGTACCATTGCAAATGGTACTCAAAATGGAAATGAAAATATCATCACTTTTAAGAATAGGAAATAGAAATTACACTCTAAATCCCTTTTTCCTTGCCCAGAAGATGGATATGCTTGAGAATCCATCACACACGCAACACAGCACTTCTAACAAAGGATTCTGCAGCAGGATCGTTACACCTTAAACAGTGAAACGTTTCAGTGAGGATTTCAGATAGACATGCAAAGACAACAAAAGTAAGGAATGGAGAACCAGGAGGATCTAAGCAGACACACTAAGAGCCACAGCCACTTGTGGCAGAAACTCAGCAGGCACTTATTGTAGGCAAATGAGGCAAGAGCTACAAACCACCCCAAAACAACCAGCAAGCAGAGCTCCAGGAAGAGCAGAAACTTGGAAGGAACTCCTGAAGTTTTTGAACCCAGAAATAAGTATATATACATACATATCTCCTATGTAGGTTAACAGATATATATATTTTTAAAAAAAAAGGGACTCTGCACATTTACAGAAATAAAGCTAGACTGCCAGAGAACTGCTGTGGTCACCACAGAGCCCTGACACAGCAATGGAGCACCACAGGCAGTTGGAGAAGATACTCCGACAAAGGCAGAACCACGACACCAACTTCAGCACGGGGTTCCTCTGCAATTCTTCCACCCCGAGAGCTGCCTGTACAACACACACACGAAACCAGCGCTTTTGCAGCCCCCAGGACCCCAGCACACAGCACTACCGTTTTCATAGTACACGGCTTCTTCCCTCTCTCGAGGCCACACCACGGAGAATTGTTCTTCACAGATGCAGGCAGCCTGCGGATAGTCCTGTGTGGGCGGGAAGTACAGCGTGAGGGCCAGGCCCGTAAGCGGCGGTAGATGCGAGGCCGCTCGCAGGCCGCAGCCGTCCCTCAGCGCGGCCCCGAGCCGGGAGCGAGCCCAGAGCCTCCACCGCCATCCCCAACCCTTCCCCCAGCCCTCAAACCCGCTTCCGACCCGACCCGACCCGACCCGACCAGAACCGACCGACCTCACCTCGCAGCCCGGCTCGGCCTCACCTCACCGCCTCACAGCGCCTAACGGCCGTCCGCTCCACGCATGCGTAGTGCGCGCAGCCTCGCCCGCCGCTTGGCCCCGCTCTCCCATTGGTCAGTTCAAAGCGGCGTGGCGGCGCGATGCATGCTGGGAGCTGTAGTCGGCCCGCAACGCTGCGCGGCTGCAGGCGGCTGCGGAGCGGGCGGGGATCGGCCCCGAATGTCCATCGATGGAATGGAAGTCAGAGACGAGGGGACGGAGCCGTGAGGGTGGGAGCTGAGCACGGGCTGCCGCCAGCAAAACGCTTACGGCGTCTGTAAATACACATGGTGTTTCCAAATATTTCCGACATTTACCAATATTTACCGGTATTTACGATATTTCCCGATATTTCCAACACCCACAATCTGTTATCAACAGAAATGTCCGACACCTGAAATATTTCCAAATGTAGCCAACAGTTCCAAACGTTTCCAATTATTTCCACTATTTCCAGCAATTCTCACATCATTCACGGCATTTCCTGCCCAAGCTGGGATTGCCATGCACCCCTTCCATAGGGCAGCACTCGTTCCTCATCCATTCCCAACACGCTGCCTCTCCCTTCATCTTATTTAATCCTTTCTGCATCGTTTAATCGTTTTTTTTTCCCTTTTTCCCGTGCTAGCACCCTCCCACCCCCCTCTCCCATGCCCATCCCACAGCACGAAACCCATCCTGCACCCACTTCCCAGCCATGCAAACACGCGGTGGTGGTGGCAGATTTACAAACGAGGCTTAAAACGTTTTATTTCCTTTAAAAATATGTACAGATCTGAAATAGCTCTTCTTTTTTCTTTTTTTTTCCTTTTTTTTTTTTTAATTAATTTTCCCTTCAAGTGGCAGGATAACGCTGGGCGGGGGGAAGGGGAGCCCCGACCTCACCCCTCCCACCCCCATCAGTTCCAAACCTTTCCGGACTGCCCGTGGAAACGGCCCCGAACCCGAGTCGGAGCCGAATCCCCGGACCCGATGCCTCGGAGCCGGAGCAGAACCCCCAGAACCGAATCCCGAAGTCTCGGGCCCGAAGCTCCGCAGGCGGTCCCGGAGCCGAAGCCCGGAGGCGCTGCCGCTCTCAGCCCCGACGGGGCGGGCGGGGCTCTCAGTACTCGATCTTATTGTAGAGGTTGTAGAGCGGTAAGGCCGAGAGGTTGCTGCCGGGGTAGTAGAGAGGAGCGGGGAAGGCGATGGAACGCGGCACTGGCACCCGCAGGAGGGAATTGTCTCTGAACACCAGCGGCATCCCCACCAGAGTCTGAGCTGAAGCGTGGGCCATGTTGGCCGCCTCCAGCTCTGCCGAGAGCTGTCGCTTCCACTTGTTGCGGCGGTTCTGAAACCACGTCTTCACCTGGGTCTCGGTGAGCTGCAGGCTGGAGGCCAGGCAGGCCCGCTCCGAACTGCTCAGGTATCGCTTCATGTCGAAGGTGGATTCCAGCTGGTACACCTGGCTGCGGCTGAACACGGTGCGCGTCTTCTTTTTGGCGGCCCCGGCCTGCCGGTCCCCGCCGTCGCGTTGCCTGTCCCCGTAAGAGGGAGAGGAGGATCCCAGCGGCTTCTCCTTGTCCTCCTTAAAGTCCTGCGGGGAGGCCGAGAGGAAGGGGGGCCGTTCCGCTCCGCCCGCAGCCGCTCCGCTGCCCTTGGTGCTGCCTGCAACACAGCCACAGCGCGGGTCGCACCGGCAGCCACCGACGGCGCGGCCCCGACGGCTCCGGGGAGACGGGAGAGGAGGAAAAGCGGCAGGAAACTGCAGCGAGGGTGGGAGAAACTTCTGATATGAGCGGTTGTGCATCAGGGGTTGGTGTGTGATGGAGAGAAGGGTGGATGGTCGAGTGGATAGATGGAGGGATGGACAGGTGGATGGAGGGGTGGAAAAATGGATGGACAAGGTGAATGGATAGATGGATGTGCAGGAGGACAAATGGATGGACGAAATGGATAGCACCCGAAGAACAGCATGAAGCTTCGTTGGCAAAGGCCAGGTTGGCTTTTAGGGAAAAGGTTTTGCCCCAGAGTGTGATGGGCACGGAACAGCCCCCTATGGCTCCTACAGCCCCGAGAGTGGTGAGACACCCCTCTCAGACACAGGAATTGAGTTTTCGGGGGTCCTGCTTGGAGCCGGGGGTTGGATACCATGATCTTTAAGGGTCCTTCCCTTAAAGCTCGGGATATTCCCCGATTCTGTGATTTCAACCATGATTCTGTGAGATATGTCACAGTGAAGGCACCTGAGCACCGGGCTCAATGCTGCTTTCCTGCCCGACACGAGCCGACGCATTTTGCTTTACAACACCGCATTTCACACGCCGTTTCATCAGAACTAATGCTAAAAATAAACATCTTTCTCTCCCTCAGCCGAGCGTTGTAAAGAAGCAGGAGATAAGGGAACGTTCGTTATCACTCCAAACTCGCCCCTTCGCCAGGGCGAGAACGAACCCTGCTGAGGTGGGAAAAGGGAAGAAAAACCAAAGCCGCCCCGTTTCTCCAGCAAATCCATCCCCCCTCCAGCCATGGCCGGCTCACACCCGGCAGCCCCGAGGCGCGGCCGCGCCGTCGCGCAGCGCTACTCACCGAGACGGGCGAAGCCGAGGGGCTGCTGCTTACGGCACGGCTCGGCGGGGCCGTGGGCTTCTGGGCAGAAGCAGCCGCGGTGTTTCCAGCTCTCGTTCGGTTCCTCTTCGTCCGAGGAAAGGGAGAGGTTCCGACCTCGCGGGGGCCACGGGGCCGCCTTAGGGCCCGCTTCTCGGGGGCCGTCGGCGCTGCCGCTGCCCAGGATGGACTGAATGGTGAAGGTGGAGCCGGGAACAGCGGGCGGGCAGCACTTGCTCTGCTCTTCCTTGCTGCTCATCCTGGGTTCATAAGAAAGCAGAAGGGGAAAGCTCTCGCTTTAGAGGAGCCGAGGGGTGCGGGGACGGGGGGGGAAGGGAGCAGGGCTGCCGGGGGGTTTGTTTTGGGGGTGCTTTCGGCGTGCCGCTGCCGGTTCTCCCCGCGCCTGCCCAGGCGGACTGCATGCTCCTTCCCTCGCGTCCCTATTGATCTGCGGGCGGCGGGCGGCGGGGCTTCATTTGCATGGAGGTGGCCTTCGCCGCGCCAATCACGGCGGCGGCGGTGGAAAGTTTGGGCAGCGGCTGGGTCCGGGGGTTGGGAGGGGGTTGGGGGGGTCCCGGGAGGCGGCGGGGCCGGGGGTCTCCCGAGTGCTGTGGGGCTGCCCCGACCCCACGGCTGCGCTGCCTCCGCCTCGGGGGGCGGTGTGGACGTAGGGTCGGGATGGACGGGAGGTGCTGGGACAACGCGTCTTGGTGAGGGGACGGGGGGAGGGGGGGGGGTTACCCTTTTGTTTGTGGGAGAAATGGGGGAAAAACAATAAATAAATCGATGTTACGGTTTGATGCCGAGCTGGGAAAAATCCTCCTGCGATGAATAGGAACCGGTAACGAACGCTTCAGGGAAAGGAAATGCTATTTCCTATCGGGGAGGCCCGGCCGAGGCCGAGCCCCGACGGCTGCCCGGGGCGGGGCGGTGTTGGGATGGGGCCTTTCGGCTCCCCCTTTCCTCACCCTCCCCCCGCTCCCCCCCCCTCCGACCCCGGGCCCCTCAGCGGACACATATCCCAAAAATCAAATCAGGGAATGCAAAGAATAGGATGGAAATATACAAATCAATAGAGACAAATGTCAAGACGTTTTAAAATGACATTTTCATTAACTCCGAGTCACCATATTATGGCTGGTATATTGAATAAAGTACTTATAATATAATTAGGCATAGCGAGATGACGACTGTTACCCAGACCAGCGGCATAATCTTTAACTACTTAACTACTTGATAGACTCATTAATGGACTAATTGATTAGGAAAAGTGTTCCAGCTCCTCCTCTCCCTGCGAGGGGCAGGTGCTGTCCTGTTTTACCACATTAACCTTTTCAGTGCTTTTCAACGGGGTCGCGACACATTACAAATGGTCAGCTTTAATCATGATGTCAGCTCATTAACCCGGAAAGACCCCTCACTGAAATACAATTTAAGAAATCGTCCTTCATCCCGCTTTGCTTTCCCGGCCCCTCGCACAGCCGGGACCCTGTTCTGCCGTCGGGGAAAGCGAAGGACGGCACCCGGGGGCTGCCCGAGTTCCAAGCCGGGGTAGAGAGAGGCAGGGAATGGAGCTGGAGCCGCCCCGATGGCAATCGACGTGACAACGCTGTGCTGCCTGCGGGTGGATGCGGATGGGCCGGGGTGGGGGGATGCTGGACAGGGAGAGGGGTGAGGAGGGTGGAAATCATGGGGGAGTGGGGGATTTAGGGGATCTGGGGGCAGAAGGGAGGGAAAAGGGAGAAAGAAAGGGAGAAAGGGGAAGAGGGGAAGGGAGAAGGGGAAGGGGGAGGGGGGAAGAGGGAAGGGGGAAGGGAGAAGGGGGAAGGGGGGAAGGGAAGGGAAGGGAAGGGAAGGGAAGGGAAGGGAAGGGAAGGGAAGGGAAGGGAAGGGAAGGGAAGGGAAGGGAAGGGAAGGGAAGGGAAGGGAAGGGAAGGGAAGGGAAGGGAAGGGAAGGGAAGGGAAGGGAAGGGAAGGGAAGGGAAGGGAAGGGAAGGGAAGGGAAGGGAAGGGAAGGGAAGGGAAGGGAAGGGAAGGGAAGGGAAGGGAAGGGAAGGGAAGGGAAGGGAAGCACCAGCAACCTGTGTGCCGAACCAAACCAAAACAAACCGAACCAAACCGGGCCGAGCCAATATGAGCCGGGCCGCGCTCCGACGCCGCTCCCAAGGGGGAATGAATCAGTTCCAACGCCCATCAGCACCCGACGGAACGAACAGTCACGGGGCAGCCCGGCCCAACCCGCCTCCCGCCGGCCCTCGACGGATGGGGCCGCGCTATCCCCCCCCCTCTCCCCCCCCCCTCCCACCCCCCGCCCGCGCCGTCGGGGCAAATGTGATCAACCGGCACGGCGAGATCAACTTTGAAAGACAGAGCGAACGCTTAAAGTTTAGATCTCCAGATTATTACAATGCTCGGTATTAAAGTGGCCCTGAGCAAGCTTTCAAAAGGAGCCTAATAAAAATTGATCTGCCCTGCTTCTGCAGCGCTTGGAAAATAGGCTCGTAGAGCGGCCATAATATCGGGAGAAGGCTCCCTCCGAAATGACAGATGAAGTCATAAACAAGTTTGATCTCGGAATCAAGCTTCGATAAATATTAAACACGGTCCCCTTTCCACGTGTGGATTATGATATATGGCGCGTCCAAACTTTAAAATAAGGAAATACCAGAGAAAATGATCTCGATAAATTTTCTAAGTATAAACGTTGATTATGTTTCGATTTTCATTCAAGAGCCTCTGCCGCTCGTTTTTTGGCGCAAATGACATCTCGCAATGGGCTTTTGGGGAAAAGGGCTCCTGTTTGAGAAAGAGAGCCCTAGAGGTGTACAATTTATGTAATCTGCGGCTGGAAAATGAATTGTGTAATTTATTGGAAAACAGAAAGTCGCGAAGATTGGATCAGCATAGCCTATCCGAGGGCCCCTATCCATCAAGTTCCAATTAACAACCTAACCAGAGAGCTTTAATGTGTTTCCAATCTAGTGGCCTGATAGACTCATCAATTCCTCGGGGAGAAATTAAGAAAATCGACCGCCCCTTGGCGTTGTAGTGTCATTCCTTTCTGCAACTATATGTCAAATTAAAAACACAATTAAAATTTAAACTGTTTCAATCAGAGGGTGCCCTGCAACCTATGTTTCACTTAATAGAACTTTGATGAAAATCTGATGGTTCCACTCCATCATGAAAGCGAATAGAGCCGAGGAGTGCGAGAGATCCTTTCTATTTATTGAAAACGCGGGGCCCGGCGGGCTCCAGGTGAGCGCAAGGCGAGATCGGGGCTCTGCCCGGCGATGCGGGCACACGGACGGGGCGGGCAGAGCGGAGCGGAAGGGGACGGAGCGCTGCCGGTTCCCGTGCCCCCACCTGGGGACGTCGGAACGGGATGGGGAGGTGCTGCGCGGGGCAGGGCTGCGCACCTTCCCCATCGATTCCCACGCGAATCCCTCAGCGGGGCTCAACGCGAGGATGCGGCCCCTCGAAGCTGCCCTGCGTCGCTCTTTCCCCGCTTTTCCTTACGTAAGAGTTCTTTTGCCGCACGCTTTTGAAACATTTCCAAGCTCCAAAGCTCTCTTTGGGGCCCGGACTGAGCTCCGGGAATCCCTCGAAGGTACGGGAGAGGCGCAAGGTCACCGACAGCACCCAAAGAGCGCAGGAACAATAGATTCATTGGAAACGATATTTTACAGACGTGCCGCGATCAATAGAGACCGCAGCATTGCGCCGTGCCAATCTGTTAATGCTCCTAATGGTCTCCTCGTCCCGTTTGCGCGCTACGCGGAGTCGATGGAGCAAAGCGATTATTGCAGAGACACTCTCGGCATATTTGGGAAGGGAGGGAGAGGGGGAAAAAAAAAAAAAGAAAAATAGAAAAAAAAAAAGAAAATTATCCCCAACCCCACGCGTTTATTGCGCTGTCGGACCGCGGGATTTTCCCACGGAGCGGAAAGAATCGCATCTGCGCAGCGCATGCAGCGGAATTCGGAAACCTTCGGAGAAAGGAGGAGGGAAAAAAAAAAAGGGGGGGTGGGGGGGGGTGGAAAAGCAAAAAAACTCCGTTACCGATTACCGACCTCCCGGAGGTGCTCGGAAGAAGCGGAGCGCCGCCCCGCCCGGTCCTTGCGCAGCCCGCGGGAGGCAAAAGTCGTCTGATCCCCAAAATGCGGCTCTCGGGAAGTTTATATCCCCCCCCGCGCTGTTTGCAGTACACAGCCAGCCGCTATTTACTACCAAATAAAAGAAATACATGGGTGTTTGTAGCGCAAACACGGCTCCGCTCGGCGCGGAGAGCTCGGTGCGGACAAAGGCGCAGAGCTGCGGAGCGGAGCGCGGCCGCTGCGGCGCAGAGAATGGAGGAGAAGTTCGGTAGCACCGCACCGACACCCCCCCCCCCCCCCCCCCCCCACCACACACACACACACATCCTCCCCCCTCTTTGTTCGGTCTCTCAAAAGGTGTTTTTTTCGCCGCCCCGAAGGGTTTCTCGCAGCCGTAGGTGTGCCCGAAGGGAGAGGTGACAGAGCTCCACGGTTGGGTGCGGGGACACCTGGGGAGGTGTGGGGGTCTGAGGGAAAGAGCGGCCCCAAAAGGGCTCTGCCAAAGGGAAAAGTGTCCCGGCTGCAACGCTGTCCCGACTCTGTCGCCGCTCACAGCCCCGCAGCGATGTTTCCCTTCGCCCACAGCCCATCCACTGCTGTCAGAGGAGGAGAGGGGTGGAAAAGCTGAGCTCTCGCTTTACATTTACTTTTCTTTGCCTTCATTCTTTTTTTCTTTTTCTTTTAGATTTTCGTTTCCCCCTCTCCCATTCTTCCCCTTTTATTCCCTTTCCCTCTTCTTCTTTCCCTTTATATTTTCTTTTCTTTTCCTTCTCTCCCTTTTCTTTTGTATCTTCTTTTCCTTCCCTCCCTTTTCTGTTGTATTTTCTTTTCTTTTCCTTCGTCCCTTTTCCCTTTATATTTTCTTCTTTTTCTTTCTTTTCCCTTTCCCCTCCCCATCCTTGTTCCCCCCCTCCCTTCCCCCCGCCCCTTAAGAACCACAGCCCTACCCCAGCGGAGCTCACAATGCGGAGTAGCCGCTCTCGCACCCCCCTCACTCAGGGATGGCCGGGGCAGTCCGGAGTCGTTCGCTGCTCCCCGACCACAAATAAGCGACAGCTTTCCCCCGCCGCTCGATAACATCGCTCTATCGCGTATAAAATGGAAAAAGATGTATTTGCAATCACAACAATATTTTTAATGAGCTGCAAACGACTTGTCCCAAAGTTAGCAGTGCAAACACAAAAGGCATCACTCTGTTTGCAGGAGACACAGCGAGAGCCGTATTTTGGCTCCGACCCTCTGTTTGTGTTCCGTTTACGACCCATCGCATCAGGTTTGGATCCCAAACGAAAGAAAGGCGCGGAGCTCTCCGCCCGTAGAACGGAGTTTTATTTTGATTCCTTCGCCCCCCGCTCCCGCCCTGGGCACTATAAACACATCGGGTGAGGCAGATCTGAACGGAGAGGGGAGCGATTTGTGCCGCAAATAACCGTGCGGTGTGTGTGTATGCGTGATGGGGGGGGGCACCCCGAGGGCAACAGCGAGGGGGGGCCCGCCGGGGAAAGGTGCGGCATCCAGCAAGGAGTGCCCCCCCCAAACGGCGTCTCATCGCCTCCCCCTCCCCCCCCCCCCCCCCCCCACAGCGTCCCATAATGCCGTACCGATGATGGAGGATGGGGGGGGATCGCATCCAGCCGGGACCCCCCCCATCTCCGGTCGGGAAACGTCGGGGCCGGACTCACCGCGGTGCCCCGCAGAGCCGCCCCCACCCGCCCGTGGGAGCCCCTCCTCCCGTTCCGGTGGTTGTTTGGCATCTTTGTTGTTTTGGTGTTGTTTTCTTCGAAGAAACGCTTCAAGAAAGAGATAAAAATAATAATAATAATAATAATAATAAAAAGAACGCTAAGGAACGGGTTTTATTATTACTATTATTATTGTTGTTGTTATTATTATTATTTTCCACCACAACATTCAGTTGATAACAATATAGGCTGTAAAAATAGGACCGAACCCTAACAGAAAGCAAAGGGAGGAGGGGGGGGGGGTACAACCGAGAGGGGGGAGGGTGGAAGGGAAGCGAAATAAAAGCAATGAGAAATCCGAAAAGAAAAGAACGGCGCCCGTCCCAAACCCTCGGGAAGAACGGCCGACAACGGAGGAGAGACGCGGGGTGGGAGGGGGGGAGAAGAGAGGCCGTCCCGGTTCGGTTCTGCCCGCGGCCTCCGAAGGAGCTCAGAATAAAACTGCGACATTGGAGCAAAGAAACGAAAATCCCCCTTAAAGTTGATTGTCCTTCACTGATAGCGCCCGGCCCGCCGAACCGCCCGCATTGCTCCGCGGGG
This sequence comes from Tympanuchus pallidicinctus, assembly GCF_026119805.1. Lineage (NCBI taxonomy): Eukaryota > Metazoa > Chordata > Aves > Galliformes > Phasianidae > Tympanuchus > Tympanuchus pallidicinctus. Next base: position 3,983,615 of record NW_026294679.1, read on the forward strand.
CCGGGAGGGTGCGGAGCTCCACGCCTCTCCCTTCACTTCCATCTATTGGATTTTATTGTATTCTTAATAATTCTTCTTCTTCTTTAATTTTATTTCGTACAACACGAGCGAAACGCAGTTATACAAGGCTAAACCCTCCCCCCCCCCCCCCCCTTCTCCTCACCCGCTCAGGTAAAAGCAGTGCTTTGAGAATCGTCGTACAGTATTGCACAGTTCAAAAGTACAAGAATAAAAATAAGGATTCATCATCATCATCAATCAATATTACAAAAGGAACCCCAAAGAGTACAGATGTTCTCCCCTCCCCCCCCCTTTTTTTTTTTTTTTTTTTTTTTTTGCCCAAATACCGAAATAACATTACAAGGAAAAAAAAAAGCAAACAAAAAAAACCAAAAAAAAAAAACCACCCACAACCAACCAAACATCCAAAAAAAAAAAAAAGACGAAAACAACGAGCAGGAAAATAAGAACGGGAATCCGACAGAAGAGTTCTGATTACCCCCCCCCCCCGCGGCTGTGCCCCCCGCAGCACAACGCGATGAGGTCGGAGCAAAGCAGCGCTCCGAGAGGGATGGAACGATAGAATTCCTCACTTTATTATCATTATTATTATTATTATTATTATTGGCTTTCCCGATTTGGCAAATCTCGAGGAGGAGGAGCGGCGTGGGATTTTTTTTTTTTTTTTTTTTTAATTATTATTATTATCTTTTCTTTCTTTCTTTCTTTCTTCCTTTTTTTTTTTTTTTTTTTTTTTTTAATTTTTCTTTTGTACAAAAATAAACCTAAAGCCACAGAGACCATCGCGGTGTGTGTTCGCGGTTACAAAAGGTGTGACAGCCCCGGGGTGCCCGCTTTCGTTTTCCTTCCCCCCCCCCCCTTCCCCACTTTTGCTCCCTAATTATTTTCTTGTAACGCTTTTTCATTCTTTCCTTACCCTCTCCACCCCCCTCCCCTTTAACCCCCCTCCCCGGCTCCCCTCTCTCCGCTATAGGGCCGTAGCGCTACTTACGGGCGGCTCCGCGCCGCTCAGCGCGGGGCTCAGACGGGCCGCAGGAGCGGTACGGAGGTGACCACGGGGTGGGAGTAATAAACGGGGTGGGGGAAGGTGAGCAGAGGCTGCGGGCCGGGACCGCCGCCTCCCGCCGCGCTGCTCTCCGCGCCCGAGTTCTCGTGGTAGAGGATGGGGACGCGCACGATGCGCTGCGCGGCAGCGTGGCTGAGGTTGGCCGCCTCCAGCTCGGCCGCCAGCTGTCGCTTCCACTTGTTGCGGCGGTTCTGGAACCAGATCTTCACCTGGGTCTCTGTGAGGTGCAGCGAAGCGGCCAGGCCAGCCCGCTCCGAGCTGCTCAGGTAGCGCTTCATGTCGAAAGTGGACTCGAGCTGGAAGACCTGGCTGCGGCTGAACACCGTGCGCGTCTTCTTCTTGCGGCACGGCTTCTTCTCGGGGCTCTCCTCCCGTTTCTTCCAGTCCTCCGCGCCGCCCTCCTTCTTCCCCTCCTCCGAGTCGCTCTCCTCCAGCACGATCTCGGCGGGGCTTTTGGAGTCCCGCTCCTTCTGCTCCGCGTCCCCCCCCTGGAGCAGCGGCTCCGGGGAGTCCCTGTCGGTGCCCGACGCGGGGGACGAGTCCCGCAGGAGGGATTTCTCCGCAGCTGAACGGGGACAGAGGGACA
>NW_026294679.1:3985387-3995387 GCF_026119805.1 Tympanuchus pallidicinctus
TATCAGGAATTTGTCAAAGCAAGTCTGATGCAGCGGGGATATTCTTCAGTTCTGGACTAAGATGCACGGGCAGGAAGCGGTGCAGGGGGCAGCTTCAGGGCAGGACTGTCAGCTCCTAATCTGCCTGTGGTCCCTCAGGACCAGCAGCCACTCACAGGGCAAAGCTGAGCAGGAGAGACAAACGGAGACGGTCCGCGATGACGCTACAAGGAGCGGTCACTTCGCAGTTCTTTATTCTGCATCAAAAAAGGGGGAAAAAAAGAAAACAAGAAAACAATCTGTCTGTATCCCTTTCTATGTCCCTTTCTGTGTCCTTTTTTATATCCCTTTCTCACTCGTTTTTTTTTTATTTATGCCCCCCAGCAACAGCTGCACGTGAAGCCCGATGCTGAGGGACCCATCCCTGAGCCCAGGGGGGTTTGCTGCAGTCTTCCTTCTACTTTTGTTTCTAAACCCACACTCATCCCACTCCATTGTAAACAGATGATTATTATTTCATTAGTGTTCCAATTCAGAATTAATTGGCTAATTTACACATGGATCAATTGTATAAATGGGATGTTGGTGATAGGTGCTTGATATGATTTAAAGTAATTGTTTATTTTCCAGGTTTGGCTTGCATTGCACTGCAAAGTGATTTATCTCCTTATTTATCCTGTCTCAGTACCGCCTCTTCTTTTTCATTATTCTTCTAAAGAGATGCACTCCTGCTAAGCTGAAGCATGAAGCCGCGCTGTGATTTCTGTAAGCTTTGCATCTGCTTTTCCTCTGGCAGGAGCTTTCTGACAGCAGCAGGACTGTCTGCACAGCCAGTCCCGTGCTCTCCTCCAGTGCTCTGCAGCGTTTTGCCCCACGACTGCAAAGAAACAACCATCCATCAAAGCAGTATTTAATTTCGTGGCTAGCTTTACACAATTTCTTCCATTGGGAGGTGCCTCACAGCATCGGGTTTGGACATTCGGGGGGGAGGAAGGAGATGAGAAAGCAGTTAGCAGTTTGCCCCATGCAGATATATTACTTACTCAGGCAATTGAAATGAATTCTCCTGCTATCAGATTGCAGAGCTGCCGTTCCGCTGCCCAGGCAGCTAAAAACAATTCTGTGAGTGCCAAAGATTAACTACCACAGACTTTGAGCCACGAGCGATGGCTCTCCCTTTCCTGCTGCAAATTGTTACACACCATCAGGGCTGCCGTCAAATCCGAGTTACTCAGAAACACCCCATTTCTCTGCCACTCTTTCAATTGCTTCTTGGTGGAAACAAGAGGTTACCCAGAAAGCGGATGCTACTTTCTCATCAGAAGAAATGCCTGCTGCAGGATGTGTTTTTGATAAGGATGTTTTATTCGAGGCTGGAGAAACTGCAGGCGAGTTATGCTTGGTAACCCAGTTCGGGTTTTGCTTGGCTGAGTACAGAGGAGTGTATGCAGTGTGCGTGGAGCAGGAGGTATTTTGGAACAGTTAAAGCTGTTCCCTTATTATGCCTTACAATGGCATTTTTGTTCCTTTAAACTGAAGGCCTTGCAAGTATCTGCTTTCTGGTGGTTTCCTGGCAAGCTGAGTGTCTTTCCTGACAAATATTAGAGTGTCCATTCTGAACCTGATTGCACCGTTAATTTGCGAGACTTTTATTCTGGGGCCCATCACAGCCCTGCCTCTGACTCACAAAGATATCGTGTTTACAGGAAAGCAGAACAATTTCCAGGTTGTGACGTTTCTGTGAAACAAGTTCTGTGGAAAACTGCCATGTAATTTGGAATAAATCCGCAGGGACAGAAGTGATGGGCAAATGATGTGATCCAGCTACAGTCTTCATTCCATACAGCACCACACACTTGCTCTATATCAGACGATGCAATGTTCTCTGATCATCACACACTCATCCAACATATCCTTTGCTTTTGTCATGGCGACCTGCCCTCCAGTCCAGTTTCTAGAAAGGATGATCATCTTTGTGTTGACGATGGCCGTGTGTGCACAGTTTGTCACTTTCACAAGTGTGCTCACAGAAAAGAGGTCAGCTAAACACAGTGGAGGAGATCTCTTGTGAAAAATACCATAGGAGGATGTCAAGGCAGAATATAAGCTGCTCTTTGGCATTTCATCTAAGTGAACTTTGTTGTAGCTCGTCTTGTTTCAATATAAGGATGGGAATATCCAAAGAACAAAGGATAAATGGCAACTTTGCAGCTTGTGCTTCTAAATCTAAAGACTGGTGTTTACATATCAAGCCATAAACTCTGAATTATTTTCTATAGACTGGGAGAAAAAAAAACAGTATAAACTGTGTAAACATCCCAAATTTCTTTGTGGTCACAAATTACATGTTCATGAAAATCCACAAGCATCCTGGAATCACACCTGAAAAGCGCTGAGTGTTTTCAGCTCCTGCTGAAGTCACACAGAACTCCAAAGCTGTGTGGTGAATGTTGTACTGGGCTGATTAGGAAACAAGAGTTATAAACCATATCCAGCCTTCAGAACTCAGATCCAAATTATGCATTTGCTGGGAGCCAGCAGGGAATAGAATAGATCCAATGTTTGTGCGCACAGCCGCTGAACAACGTGCTGTTTTAGGAGTCCTTAAATAATCATTGATTTCAAAGGTGTTACAGCCCATTGACTCAAAAATCAGCTGCTTATGAGGAGTCTCGCGTTCCTATCTGAGATCCCTGGCAGTTGTACAAGAGCTGTGCTGAACACACATTCCAAATGCAAGCTGCGTTTTGGACTTTATTAAAAGATCCTGTGGTCATCCTAATTTCCCTAAGCACTTTCGTTGTAAATGCATGGAATTCTGAACCAGCTCGTTCCAAGTCAGCAAATCCCCCAAATAGCTCTTGGTTTTGTAAAATAAGTGAACGATGGGGCCATTTTCTGCTTCAGCATGAGCTTCTATGTCAAGACCTCTGTGTGGTTTGCACTTATTCATAGATCTGTCTTACCTGAGAGAAGATCAGTGGTTCAGGAATCCCAAGAAGCAGAAGTGATGTGCACTCTGCAGGGGGCTCCTTCTGCCTCTTTTGGCTGGAGCAGTGAAAGGACATCTCCTCTTCAGAAATTGAGACAGCTCAGGCATTCGTATCCCTCCTGTGGCTTGCAGACTGTTCTGCCTGTTCTGCAAAAGAAAACAGGGGAAAGAAGATTTCTGGGCTTCTTTCCACATAACGTCTCTGCACATTCCAGGACAGAAGTGTTATCCTAAATAATGAAGTTTCTTCTTTCTGCTATATTGCTAAAAGTCCTCAGATCAGTTCTGTAAAGGCGTTAGCATCAGAGGCCAAAAAATGACTGCTCAGGGCTGAGTTCTTTCCTTCAGAGTCAAATTCCAAACATTCCTTCTTTGGGTCAGAGGTACATGTTTATGTAGCGTGCACTGATTTTTCTTTTACATGGTTGAAAAACTAAAGATCTATTAGAAAGGCAAGCATTACACTGAAAATGTTTGTAATATACTTCAGTCAAACATAAGCAGTACATATCAGAAATTCATTGTTAACAAACTTGATTAATGCAATGTTACGTGCCAGGACAACCTCAGTACCAGGAAGAGTTTATTTAAAGGCAAACAAACAAAAAATCCACAAGTTTTTATTAGTATCCCATTATTAGTCACAGTAAACTAGATCCTCTCTCAGGAATCCCTGCACATAAGCAGTATGTCATACCATTTCCCTGCCCACATGGTCCCTTGGCAGTGGATCTATAATGATCCAACTGCTCTGAGGTATACAATACAGTGCTAATGATGTTTGGAGTGAGGGCATCGCTTGGTTGGTGGAGAGCAGGACTAAATCCACTGCTGGGCAAACCCTTCAATGCATGGATGCATACTCAGCTTCATCAACAGTGCAGCCATTGTGGAGCAGTTACAACACAGTTTTCTGCACAACAAGAGATGTTTTTTTACATTAAGCCAAGGATACTCCACCAGTTCAGCCTTACACCCCAGAATGGTGGCTTGAAACTGCTTCCTCATATAGAGATAGAACAAAGCTGGTTAGGAACCAAGGATGATTTCTTCACCTAATCTAAGGAGATATTTGGCTAGTCATTAGGGACCCACAAAAAAAGAACAATGCAAGAGGACGGTATGATTGGCTCTGACAACATGACAGAACAGCTTGTTCAAGGCAGCAGGTAAGACAGACAATTGTATTACAAATGACAGAAAGTGGAACACTTTCAACATGGCATATGCATGAAATGCAATATCTGTAAACACTGCTGGTATCTACAGAGCAATAGAATTGTCGAAATAATAATCCTAATGTATTAAGCAAGCACTAACTGTTTCTCTTCACCATCCTGATAAGTGTTCTTACTGTGTGTTGTCATCCACAGAGCATGAGATCTCAGTTACTTGTGTAATGCTGTCACAAAAAATTACTTTTAATGTATTTTCACCTTCCTCTAGATCACTCTTGTCTCAGATATTTCAGCCAGGAAAATTACATACAGTACACATCATGCTGCCACGAGGAGTTCATTATGTATTTTTGTGCCCGAGAGCTGCAATGGAATGAAGAATGGAGAATGTGGTAAAAGACATTAGGGTAAATATGCAGATGATACTTCTGTTTTTATTTTATTTTATTTTATTTTTCGAGGGGGAGAGGGGGCTGTTATTGGCAGCAATGGTTTGTATGAATGAGAGGATTAGACACTGTCTCTCGAGTTAGAGATTTTGATTTTATTCCATTCTACTGACTATGCTTGTAAAGCACTGAAGCTGATCAGAGATTGCAGAACACCGATCAGAATTTCCAGATGTCCTTGATAACGCCCTTCACCTTCCTAATAAGCTCTGAAATTATAATATATCGATTGGAATGCCTTGCAGCAGCATGACACACAGAGCATTATTGACAAGCAGCCCTGAATTTTCAGGTGACAAACAAGGGCAAGGGAGGCTCGCAAAAACAAGAATGTGAAGCTGCCATGATGATCTTCACCAGGAAAACTTGGGAAATTCTTAGGAAAACATTTTTACTTTTGTCCGGGAAGATTTCAACACTGATTTGCGGAGAATGAATGTAGTTATAATGGTGATACAGTTGCAAGTGATGATAACAGCGATAGCAATAACACGAGAAATAGCAGTAGGTACGCTCTGCCCGCTCGCTCTCCTAGGAGCGGTGCCTTCAGCACCACGGACAGCGCCGGGCGCACTACTGCCGCACTCGGGGCCGGCGCCCCATCGCGCACGACGGGAGATGGGAGCAGAATGAGGGCCAGGGCTGACACCAAATCGCTGTGGTCCTGGGGGTAGAACGGAGAATTCGAGACTTACTGCCAGTGTAAAAGTGTTCTGCGCAGTGTTCTGCGCAAGAAAATTGTTAATTGCATATAGAATCTGACATTGCAAGCTAAGAACAAGACCCTTCGTCTGCTATCACCCGAGCCTTCACAGGCAAATTCAAGAGAATTACGTCTTGGTTTATTTTAATATCAAAGCATTGTATAAGAAGACAAGGAAATAGTTTCCCTTTCCAATAGTGCTGGCGCACTGCCCTGTTTATTCTCCGGCTGGTATTTTTGTTCCTCTTAGAGATATATCAAAGTTTATGTAGTAAGTGTGACTTGGAGGAGATGGAAAAGACACTGACAATATTAATTGTTTCATAAATACAGTCAGATGGGATATGTTTTTTATAACCTTGGTTTAAACCTTGCTATTGAAAAACCAATACCCTGCCATTTGTTTATACTTTTCTTGGCATACAAGGCAGATATATTAGAGTGAATGAAGCTAATAAAAGGCTACAGGCAGCATTTTCCACACTCAACTTTTAGGCATGGCCTCTTTTTCAAAAGAAAACTGTCTTTTAGTTTGGAACATTATAACCATTTGGTCTCTCTGTTAAAAAAAAAAAAAAAAAGGATGAATAAAACCAGAAATTACAAAGGGCCAAAGAAAATGGACCCTCTGCTTTTAGGTGAGCACTTCTTCACACAAGCAATCCCACTGCCATCATAGATCTGCTTACATGAGCAGCTGCCAATACAGAGGGATGAAGGATCCTATCAGACAACCTGGATGTGTGAGGTAGCTCCCACAGAGGCTAAAGATCAGCAAGAAAAACACTCCTTTCCTAAAGAAATCTTATTTGAATCAAAGCAGTTAGCTGCAAAGCAATGGGTCTTGAATGTGGAAAGAAGAGCCCCAAACTCTCCCAAAGGCAGTGCATGACTCATTGTTTTAGACAAGGAAAATGCTCTGTGAATAAATTACTGGAGATCTTTCAAATGTTTTTCACCCAAGCAATGGTAAAGTCTTAGAAATCTATTTGCACTGCAAGCAATTTACTTCTTACAGACTTTTTATTTCATTTGTACCACATTTTAGTCTCCAAACAAAGAAACAAGCAGGTGGGTTTAACTTTGCTTTCATTTCTTAAAATATTTTTATCACATTCTTTCCAATGTCGCATGCAAAATAAATACAGTTCTTACACATATTGTAAACATGAGCTTTCATGATCTTGTGTTCTGTTAAATTAATATGATAGTGCTAAGAAGACATATAGCACAGCAGAAACTGAAGACTAGAAAATAGAAACTGCAGTGAAGGAGGAAGGAATTGGCATGTCACCATTCAACAGTCCTAGAAATTTCACAGAGCTGTGTAAATATGTGTTATGCTACAGAGCATGAGAAAGCTCCACTGCAGTACCGAGGTACTGCTAGAGGACACCGAGAGCCTCTGTAATCCTTAAAACATTTGCCATAGAGAGTTTTACCTTGACCCATGCACAGGGAATGTGAAGCCTGACATTCTGGTCTTCCTAACAGCTGTGTATGGAGCATCTCCTACAACCTCAGGCTTCTGTGCAGATGAAAGGTCTGGTCCTGAAGAATAGGCATAGAATTCATTACCAGAGGGAGCACGAAGGTACTTTCTCTATTTCATTTCAGCTCCAGAGCAGTAGAGGCTTTTGCCCAGCAGCCATACTTATTTCATAACTCCTCGTTGCTCAGAACCCAGTAAATCAAGAATATCTAACTTCTTCTGTATATCTCAGGTCCAGAAGGTTTTTAAGGACATGTTGGAGAAAACTAAAAGCTAGCTGAAGAACACAGAGGAAGAAAAGCTGTAGTACTGCTTGGGGCCACCAAATGTCAAAGCCTAGCAGTGCCTCTTACTTGCCTCGCAAGGAGTGGGAGATTCTGTGCACACCCAGAATTCAGCACTACCTGGGTGACTCCCTTTCGTACATGAAGAAAGCAGTAAGAATAAATGTTGACTTGAAGGTGCCTTCACTCATTGCCAATTGCTTGTCAGAGCTTAGCATTATAATGTGTGTACTACATGTACCTGGGAAACAACTGAAAAGATCGATCTCGATCTCAGCAGCACCATTCACACTATTTTTTCCTGAGAATCAGCAGGCACTGATCAGACTGAGAGAAGAACATTTGGAGAATGCACGTTTTGAAGAGCCGTGCTTTGCTGCAGTTTCATTCCCAGAGTGCCACAAGAGACAATGCTCAAACAATGGCCTTTCCCAGTTGCTCTACAAGGCCTCCATAGGAAACAAGGGAGAATTTCTCTTCATCAGTACAGAAGCAAACATGATAACTGGAAGTCTCCTTGTAACAATATTTGTCTTAGTCACGTTAATCTCGCCATTAGAATCTCATTTCTAGTGCTGGCATCACGGAAAGGAATCCCTGCCATTCATGGCAGCAAAGCTCACACAGAAATAAGTTTTTTTGTCATTCACAACACCCGTTGAGCTAATCTCAACAACGCATCCAAATTCCATTTCCAGCAATGCATGTGTTTGCCCCTCTCCTCAACCTGCAAGTTCTAATGGCTCGCAATTAAATAAAAGCCTTTCTCATTCCCATCTCTCCCTTCCATCCTCCCTCCAAGGCTATGGCTTTAATTTAGCCCCATTACATTCTTGTGGCAGCAGACTGTTATGGCAGGCAGCAGGATTATGACTCATCATGTACTGTGGGAAGTAGTGATCATCCAAAAAGCAAACGGAGGTGGGCAGTGAAGGAGAAATCACTTATGCAAATAGAAATATTTTCAATAATGATCAACAGTGTGAGAAAGAATATAGGAAAAATTACATTAGACAGAGGAGCTTCATTTTTAAAATGTTCCCTAAGTGCTAGAAATCTTCCCATCTTCATTTTTTCCCTTAAACTCTGTCATTTGTACAGCCTATTAACCTTTAACTTTATGACTATCCTAACGTGAAATACTGGCAGCATTTAAGTCTGAGAATACTGGAGACCTACCTTCCTGGCTGGCAACAGAGGTGAAACGCTTTCTGTTATATCAGTCATTTTTAATATCAGTCATATACACGCAGCATCAGAGGCACTACTTTTAGATTCACGTGCTGGCGTCACCTGTGATAAATGCTCTACAGACTCCAACTGTCTTCGGGGGTCTTAAAGATTCCTTCCAGCCCATCCTCTCACAGATCATCACCCTAATTGTAGCATTCGATTCTGTTGGAAAGTAAGAGAGAAAATCAAATTAAACCACGTCCTTCAAACTCCCACTTTCCAAGTCTTGAACAGACAATATAAAATTAATTATTTGTGTTTACAAGAGCTCCTGGGGAGCTGAGCCATGGCTGGCACTTCACGGTCTGAAGCACTAACCCAGCGTTACTCTGGCCCTGCAGACCTGGTAGTCTGGATGGGGCAGGGAAAGAAAGGGTGATTAAGTGACTTCCAAAAGGTGGTAAAGACAAAGTGGCTCATCTGAGTGGCATGTGCTGGGGCCATATCGATTATAACGGCAGCAGAGGACGTAAGCAGCTTAATGTGGAGCTTGTTTGGTTTTTAATTGTTATCATCAACTCAAACCACATGAGCGACAAGGGCTGCTCAGACCTGAAAATGGGAACTTCTGTTGTTTATAACTAAATCTCAGTAATTAAGTGGCACCCAAGGAATACAGGTGTTTACAGCAGGGGTTGATTGGAGGCAGCAGCTCACAGCGGTGTGCGCTCAGCCTGGGACTGAGGATGGGAGACGTCAGGGCAGCTCTCAGCAGCTGCCTGGTGCCAGGGAGTGCTCTCCTCCAGGGCTGGGCACAGTCCTGTCTGGGTCAGCTTCCCAAAGGAGATCTCAACTAGAAAGAGCAGCTGAACCCATAACACCGACTGCTGAGAACATTCTGCCTCCAAGATGAACTGCCAGAATTTATTTATATAAAGTCTTCCCTTCTTCCCTTGCTCTTTCAGACTCAGCAAACCCTCAGAAAGCTCAGTGGGGAGTGCTGAAACAAGACATAAAAGTGAGTTTGCCAGGCAGGAGCCTGTGGCTTTCTCCTTAATCAGAAAATACCAACGGCCATGCAGTGCAGATGGCTCAGGAGCCAGAGGGAGCTCGCGGCTGCACGAACAGCCCTGCCTGCTTCCCCACCCTTGGCAGGAGAAGCAGGAGGAGCAGGCAGTAGCACTGGCCCCACCGGATGAAGGGCTTCTCCCCACATTGATGCTGCACTCTCACTTTTCTGCTGCTCCCAAGTCCCTTGCGCTTTCCACTTTTGTTATGGATAAGAGGGGACAACCTTATTGAAATCCTGTGCAATGAACATTACCTGTATATATATCATCACACTGATTTCCACTGGACCAACTGCAGATACTTGCATCGAGCAGAACTTGCTTTAAAGTCAAGTGCCATTGTCAAGATGAGTACGAATAGGAGGCACTAAATGAATACCTTGGGTTAGGCACCTACCTGCCCCTGTTTTCTTCCACTTTCTGCAATCAAGTTGTTCCCAGCTCAGAAATGAAACTGCAGGCTTACTTTTGGTTAGAAGTGTGAAATCAGCAGCCAAGGTTGGCCAGAGGTTATTGCAATCTTGCTGCAAATTCAAACAAGGAAATAAATATATACGGGCCATTCTAGGATTTTGAGTAAGGCCCAGCCAAAGACATAAATGTAGAGCTAAGCTTGCTTTTGCACCCTACCTGTGCCGTGACTTAGCCCTCCATCTTGTCCTTCCTGCTCATACAAATGA